>NC_133619.1:433327765-433607765 GCF_048593235.1 Sminthopsis crassicaudata | reverse complement strand
CAATTTCTTTACCCTGTGGTTGCACTTGTCATTGCACTTGTATTTGACTCTTCATGTTCCTTTTTGGGGTTTTCTTGGCAAAGATACAGAAGTGGTTTGCCATTTCCTTCTCTAGCTCATTTTACAGATGAGGAAACTGGGGCAAAAAGGGTTAATGATCTGCCATGAGTCACACAATAACATCTGAGACCAAACCAATAAGCAACTGAGCATTGAGTACCTGTGTAAAGAGAACTGATTAGATTTACCAGTAGCAGAGTGAGAGGGTGCTAGTGATAGATCAGCAGCAGATGAGGAAGTGGTCCAGAGAGGAAAAGAATCCAGTATAGGAGCAACTTTTGAGGAACTGCAACCATAAAAAGGACAGGCTAAGGAAGAACAAAAGCCAGAGACCCAATGTAAGGAAGGGAACCTGAGTCCTTCCCTTTTGTGGAAAAGTAGTACTTTGAGTCAAAACATCTATGCAGATCAGGGGCAGAAGCAAGGTGACAGACAGTAGAAGGAACACTGAGCTTTTCCTGGCTTCCCCCAGAATCAGCACTAGATCAAGCCTCTGAATGGATTTTGGAATGATAGAATCCACAAACATTCAGAGTGTAATAGTTTTCTAGCTTAAGATGTCTTGGAAGAACTTCAGGAAAGACTTACTTCAAATTGCGCAGGGGGGGATGCAGCCCAGTGTAGTACAGTACAGGGAAGTTCAGGTCAGGGAGGCCCAAGGCAGATAGGATAGGGAGGCTTGGCTCAGAGAATCTAATAGAAGGCTTTTAGCAGTGCTGGTTGTTTTGTTCTGGTTCAGAAGACCAGAGCAGTAGTGAGACCTTCAACACAACCACAGAAGGCAAATTGTGAGCCCCTGAACCCTAGCAAAACAGATGGGATTCGGTCAGGTCACTTAGCACAATGGGATTATCTACAGCACCAGCCTCAGCACATTCAATGAGAAGCCCCTGTCATCCTGCAGAGTTCAGGACAATCTCCCCTGTGCTCTAAGAGCAGACCACAACCTTTAAAATGAGCAAAAACATAAATAAATAAATGCAAAAAGATCTCTAACCCTAGGGAGCTATGATGGAGACAGGAAAGACCAGAATACAAGTCCAGAAGAGGACAGCAAAGGAAAATTGCCTGCATATGAAGCTCAAAGAGAGACATGAACTGGTTTCCAGTTCAAAAAGCTTGGAAGAGTTCAAACAGGATCTTAAAAGAGAGAGAGAAAAATGGGGAAAAGAAATGAGAGCATTGCAGGAGAGTTGTAAAAGTTTTTTGGGGAAAGCCAGTACCTTGGAAAAGGAAGCACAGAAATTGAAGAAAACAATTCCTTCAAAAATAAATTTGATGAAATAGAAAAAAAAATACTGAAGAAAAAAACTTCTTCAAAAATAGAATTGGTGAAATGAGAAAAAATTTACTGAACAAAATAACTCCTTTAAAAGTACAATTGGCCATATGCAAAAGAAAGTAAAAAAAGCTAACTGAAGAAAATAATTCACTAAAAATTAGAATTGGACAAATAGAAGTGAATGAGTCAATGAGAAGTCAATAATTGGTCAAAAAAAAAAAAAACAACTCAAAAAATAGAAGAAAATGTAAAATACCTAACTGATAAAAACAACTGATCTGAGAAATAGAGAGACAATCTAGAATTATTGAACTACCCGAAAGCCATGATGAAAAAAAAAAAAGAGCCTAGACAACATCTTCCAAGAAATCATCCAGGAAAACTGCCCTAATATCTTAGAACCAGAGGGTAAAATAGTCATTAAAAGAATGTACTGATCACCTCTTGAAAGAGAACCCAAAATAAAAACTCCAATGAATATTATAGCAAAAATGCCAGAATTATTAGATCAAGGAGAAAATATTGCAAGCAGCCAGAAAGAAACAATTCAAATATTGAGGAACCACAATCAGTATTACCCAGTTAGCTTCCACATTAAAGAATCAGAGGGCCTAAGATATGATATTCTAGAAGGGAAAGGAGATTGAATTAAACCAAAAATCAACTACCCAAAAAAATTAAGCATTATTTTTCAGGTGAAAAGATTCAATGAAATTGGCGATTTTCAATCATTTCTGATAAAAAGATCAGAGTTGAACAGAAAATTTGATATCCAAGTATAAGACCCAGAGAAACATAAAAAGGTCAATGGAAGAAAAAAAAATGTGTTTTCTAAAGGGCAAAATGTTTATATTCCTATATGGGAAATACATGTAAGTCTTGAGAGCTATATCTTCATCAGGGCAGTTAGAAGGGATTACTTAGAGATTGTAGGTATAAGTTGATTTTATTATGATGATTTAAAAAAGAAAATGGGGCGGGAAAGTGATTGTACTGGGAGAAGAGGAAAGGGAGGGAAAATGGGTAATTTACTTCACATGAAGAGACACAAAAAGAGGCCCCCTCAGGGGCTCAGAGAGGTAATAATATACATACTTAGTTTGGTATAGAAATTTGTCTCACACTATAGGTAACCAGAGAAGTAAAGGGAAAGGAAAGGAAAGGCTAAGAGAAGGGAGAACAGAAGTGAAGGGAGAAAAGGATAAGAAGGTGGGGCTGAAAAAGGAAGAACAAATTAAGGAAGGCAGTGGTCATAAGCAATACACTGGTGAGGAGAAAAAAGAGAGTTATAACTTGAAAAAATAGAATGGCAGAAAATACAGAGTTAGTACTTTTAACTGTAAATGTGAATGTGATGAACTCTACCATAAAATGGAAATGAATAGAAGACTGGATTAAAAGCCAAAATCCTACAATATATTGTTTACAAGGAATATATTTGAAGCATAAACATACAAAGTAAAGATTAAAGGCTGGAAAAGATTCTATTATGATTCAGCTGAAATTAAAAAAAAATACAACCAAGGATAGTAATCCTGATCTCAGATCAAGCAAAAGCAAAAATAGATATAATTAAAAGAGATAAGGAAGGAAACTACATCTCGTTAAAGGGTATCAGACATAAGAAATATCTTTTTTTTTTCTAAATTTTTGATAGTATATATGCATGAGTAAATTTTTTTATATAACATTATCCCTTGTATTCATTTTTTCAAATTTTCCCCTCCCTCCTTCTACTCCCTCCTCTAGATGACAGGCAATCCCATACATTTTACATGTTACAATATAACCTAGATACAATATATGTGTGTAAATCCCATTTTCTTGTTGCACATTAAGTATTAGATTCCAAAGGTATAAATAAGTAACCTGGGTAGATAGACAGTAGTGCTAACAGTTTACATTCACTTCCCAGTGTTCCTTCTCTGGATGTAGTTTCTGTCCATCATTGATCAACTGGAAGTGAGTTGGATCTTCTTTATGTTGAAGATATACACTTCCATCAGAATACATCTTCATACAACATTGAAGTGTACAGCGATCCTCTGGTTCTATTCATTTCACTCAGCATCAGTTGATTTAAGTCTCTCCAAGCCTTTCTGAATTCCTCCTGCTGGTCATTTCTTACAGAGAAATAATATTCCATAACTTTCATATACCATAATTTACTCAACCATTCTCCAATTGATGGACATCCATTCATCTTCCAGTTTCTAGCCACTATGAAAAGGGCTGCCACAAACATTTTGGCACATACAGGTCCCTTTCCCCTCCTCAGTATTTCTTTGGGATATAAGCCCAATAACAGCAAAGCTGGGTCAAAGGGTATGCACAGTTTGATAACTTTTTGGACATAGTTCCAAATTGCTCTCCAGAATGTCTGGATTCTTTCACAGATCCACCAACAATGTATCAGTGTCCCAGTTTTCCCACATCCCCTCCAACATTTATTGTTATTTGTTCCTGTCATCTTAGCCAATCTGACAGGTGTGTAGTGGTATCTCAGAGTTGTCTTAATTTGCATTTCTCTGATCAGTAGTGATTTGGAACACTCTTTCATATGAGTGGATATAGTTTCAATTTCATCATCTGAGAATTGTCTGTTCATATCCTTTGACCATTTATCAACTGGAGAATGGTTTGATTTCTTATAAATTAGGGTCAGTTCTCTATATATTTTGGAAATGAGACCTTTGTCAGAACCTTTAACTTTAAAAATATTTTCCCAATTTGTTATTTCCCTTCTAATCTTGTTTGCATTAGTATTGTTTGTACAGAAACTTTTTAGTTTGATGTAATCAAAATCTTCTATTTTGTGATCAATAATGATCTCTAGTTCTCCTCTGGTCATAAATTCCTTCCTCCTCCACAGGTCTGAGAGGTAGACTATTCTCTGTTCCTCTAATCTATTTATGCTTTCATTCTTTAAGACATAAGAAATATCAATGCTACACATATATTCACTAAGTGGTGTTGCATACAAATTCTTAGAGAAGTTAAATGAGTTGCAAGAAGAAATACACAGTAAAACAGTACCAGTGAGGAATCTCAACATACCTCTTTCATAACTAGATAAATCTAAACACAAAAAAAAGAAGGATGCAAATAGAATTTTTTTTAAGATATGTTAAACCTTTGGAGAAAACTAAATAGGGATAGAAAGGAGTTTACTTTTTTCTCAGGGATATATGACACCTACACAAAAATTGACCATGTATTAGGTTATAAAAAACTCACAATCAAATGCAAAAAAGCAGAAATAGTAACTTTATCCTTTTCAGATCATGATGCAATAAATATGTAATAAAGGGCCATGAGAAAATAGACCAAAATTAATCAGTAACTAAATAATCTAATCCAAAAATATGAGTGGATCAAACAACAAATTATAGAAACAATCAATCATTTCATCCAAGAGAATGACAATAACAAGACAACATTCTAAAACTTATATGATGCAGCCAAAGCAGTTCTTAGAGAAAATTTTATATCATTAGATGCTTGTATGAATAAAATAGAGAAAGAGAAGATCAATGAATTGGGCCTGTAACTGAAATAGCTAGAAAAAAGAACAAATTAAAAACCCTCAATTAAATACCAAATTAGAAATTTTGAAAATCAAAGGAGAGATAATACAATGAAAAGTAAGAAAACTGTTGAACTAATAGACTAAGAGTTGTTTTTTTGGATACATACATTTTTGGTTAATTTATCTAGACAAAGGAAATAAGAACAAATTAGCAGTATCCAAAATGAAAAGAGTGATCTTACCACCAACAGGAAATTAAAGCAATAGTTAGGAGCTATATCGCACAATTGTATGCCAATAAATCTGATCATCTAAGTAAAATGGATGAATACTTACAAAAATATATATTGCCCAGATTAACAGATGAGGAAATAAAAAAATTATTTAAATAGTTTCATTTAGAAAAAGAAATTGAGCAAGCCATTAATCAACTCCCTAAGAAAAAAATCTCCAAGGCACATGGATTTACAAGTGAATTCTACCAAACACTTAAAGAACAATTAATTCCAATACTACACAAACTATTCAGAAAAAAGAGGAAGGATTCCTATCAAACTACTTTTATGATACAGTTATGATTCTAATACCTAAACCAGGAAAGGCCAAAACAGAGAAAGAAAATTATAGATCAATTTCCCTAATGAATATTGATGCAAAAAACCTTAAATGTAATATTAACAAAGAGATTACAGCAATTTAACTGCAGGATAATACACTATGACAAAGTAGGATATATACCAGAAATGCAGATATGGTTCAAGATCAGGAAAACTATCAGCATAATTGACCATATCAATAACCAAACTAAGAGATATCATATAATTATCTCAATTGATGCCAAAAATTTTTTTGAAAAAAATATAACACCCATTCCTATTAAAAACACTAGAGATCATAGGAATAAACAGTTTTCCTTAGAATGATAAATAGCATCAATCTAAAACTATCAGCAAGCATTATATGTAATGCAGATAAATTACAAGCATTCCCAAAAATATCAACCATATAACAAGTTTGCCCATTATCACCACTATTATTCAAAATTGTACTAGAAATATTAGTTTTAGATTAATGTGGACAGGATTAGAAGGCAAGCAATAAACTGGGAAAACATTTTTATAGCTAAAGGTTCTGATAAAGGCCTCATCTCCAAAATGAATAGAGAATTGACTTTATAAGAAATCAAGGCATTCTCCAATTCATAAATGGTCAAAGGATATGACTAGATTATTTTCAGATGAAGATATTGAAACTATTTCTAGTCATATGATAAGGTGTTCCAAATCATTATTGATCAGAGAAATGCAAATTAAGACAACTCTGAGATACCACTACACACCTGTCACATTGGTTAAGATAACAGGAAAAGACAATGATGTATGTTGGAGGGTATGTGGGAAAACTGGGACACTAATGCATTGTTGGTGGAGTTGTGAATGGATCCAACCATTCTGGAGAGCAATTTGGAACTATGCCCCAAAAGTTATCAAACTGTGCATACCCTTTGATCCAGCAGTGTTACTACTAGGTTTATATCCCAAAGAGATATTAAAGAAGGGAAAGGGACCCGTATGTGCAAAAAATGTTTGTGGCAGCCCTTTTCATAGTGGCTAGAAATCGGAAATTGAATGGATGCCCATCAATTGGAGAATGGCTGAATAAATTGTGATATATGAATGTTATGGAATATTATTGTTCTGTAAGAAATGACCAACAGGATGATTTCAGAAAGGCTTGGAGAGACATACATGAACGATGCTGAGTGAAATGAGCAGAACCAGAGATCATTATACACTTCAAGAACAATGCTATATGATGATCAATTCTGATAGACATGACCCTCTTCAATAATGAGAGGATCCAAATCAGTTCCAATTGATCTGTAATGAACAGAACCAGCAACACCCAGAGAAAGAATATTGGGAAATGAGTATGGACTACAACATAACATTTCCACTTTTTCTGTTATTGTTTGCTTGCATTTTTCTTTTTCTTCTCAGGTTATTTTTACCCTCTTTTTAAATTTGATCTTTCTTGAACAACAAGATAACTGTATAAATATGTATACATATACTGTATTTAATATATATTTTAACATATTTAACATGAATGGGACTACCTGGCATATAGTTGGAGTGGGTGGAGAGAAGGGGAAAAGTTGAAACAGAAGTTTTTGCAAGGGTCAATGTTGAAAAATTACCCATGCATATGCTTTGTATATAAAAATTATAATATTAGTTTTAGTAAGAAGAAAAGAAAAAGAAATTGAAGGAATTAGTGTATATAATGAGATAATAAAATTATCATTTTTGCAGGTGATATGATGGTATATTTAGAGAATCCTAAAGAATCAACTAAAAAACTATTAGAAACAATTAATAACTTAGCAAAACTACCCACATTTCTATATGTTACCAACAAAGTCCAGCAGCAAGTGATTATGAGAAGAGAAATCCCATTTAAAATAACTATAGATAATATAAAATATTTTGGGGTCTATCTGTCAAGACAAAACCAGGATCTATATGAATACAATTACAAAATACTTTGCACAAAAATAAAGTTCTATCCAAACAAGAAACAAGTGAAAGATTATCAACTATTCATGACTAGGTCAAGTTAATATAATAAAAATATTACCTCGATTTACCTCCTTACTCCAAGAAATTATTTTGGGGAGCTAGAAAAAATAATAACAAAATTCATCTGGAAGGCCAAAAAGTCAAAAACTTCAAGGGAATTAATGAAAAAGTGCAAAGGAAGATGGCCTACCTGTACCAGATCTAAAACTATATTATAAAGCAGCAGTCATCAAAATTATTTGGTACTGGCTAAGAAACAGAATAGTGGATCAGTGGAATAGGCTAGGTTCACAAGACCCAATAGTCAAATACTATAGTAATCTAGCATTTGATAAACCCAGAGATTCCAGCTTCTAGGTAAAAAACTTAATATCTGACAAAAATTGCTGGGAAAACTGGAAAATAGTATGACAGAAACTAGTATTGACTAACATCTGATATCCTATACTAAGTTAAGGTTAAAATGGATTCATGATTTAAACAAAAGGTGATACTATAAGAAAAGTAGGAGAACAGGAGATAGTCTACTTCTTAGAACTTTGGAGAAGGATGGAATTTGTGGACAAGAAGAACTAGAGAAATTATGAAATGCAAAATGATAATTTTGATTACATTAAAGTAAAAAGTTTTTGTAACAAAATCAGTGCAGCCAGAAAAAAAATTTATATCCAGTGTCTGTGATAAAGCCCCTCATTTTTAAAACTGATAGAAAATTGATTCAAATGGCAGAAATTAGATATGAATCCACACTTAACACCATATACCAAGATAAGATCAAAATGGGTCCATGATTTAGGCATAAAGAATGAGATCATAAATAGATGAGAAGAACAGAGAATAGTCTACCTCTCAGACCTGTGGAGGAGGAAGGAATTTATGACCAGAGGAGAACTAGAGATCATTATTGATCACAAAATCGAAGATTTTGATTACATCAAACTAAAAAGTTTCTGTACAAACAATACTAATGCAAACAAGATTAGAAGGGAAATAACAAATTGGGAAAATATTTTTAAAGTTAAAGGTTCTGACAAAGGTCTCATTTCCAAAATATATAGAGAACTGACCCTAATTTATAAGAAATCAAACCATTCTCCAATTGATAAATGGTCAAAGAATATGAACAGATAATTCTCAGATGATGAAATTGAAATTATTTTCACTCATATGAAAGAGTGTTCCAAATCACTACTGATCAGAGAAATGCAAATTAAGACAACTCTGAGATACCACTACACACCTGTCAGATTGGCTAAGATGACAGGAACAAATAACGATAAATGTTGGAGGGGATGTGGGAAAACTGGGACACTGATACATTGGGATCTGTGAAAGAATCCAGACATTCTGGAGAGCAATTTGGAACTATGCCCAAAAAGTTATCAAACTGTGCATACCCTTTCATCCAGCAGTGCTGCTATTGGGCTTATATCCCAAAGAAATACTGAGGAGGGGAAAGGGACCTGTATGTGCCAAAATGTTTGTGGCAGCCCTTTTCATAGTGGCTAGAAACTGGAAGATGAATGGATGTCCATCAATTGGAGAATGGTTGGGTAAATTGTGGTATATGAAGGTTATGGAATATTATTTCTCTGTAAGAAATGACCAGCAGGAGGAATTCAGAAAGGCTTGGAGAGACTTACATGAACTGATGCTGAGTGAAATGAATAGAACCAGAAGATCGCTGTACACTTCAATGTTGTATGAAGATGTATTCTGATGGAAGTAGATATCTTCAACACAAAGAAGATCCAACTCACTTCCAGCTGATCAATGATGGACAGAAACAACTACACCAAGAGAAGGAACACTGGGAATTGAATGTAAACTGTTAGCACTACTGTCTATCTACCCAGGTTACTTATACCTTCTGAATCTAATACTTAATGTGCAACAAGAAAATTGGATTTACACACATATATTGTATCTAGTTTATACTGTAACACATGTAAAATGTATGGGATTGCCTGTCATATAGAGGAGGGAGTAGAGGGAGGGAGGGGAAAATTTGGAAAAATGAATACAAGGGATAATGTTATTAAAAAATTACTCATGCACATATACTGTCAAAAATTTATGATTATAAAATTAAAAAAGAAAAAAAAAGAAAATTGATTCAAATTAATAAGAAGCCATTCCCCAATTGATAAATGGTCAAAGGACAATTTTCAAATGAATTAAAGCTATTTCTAGTCATAAGAAAAAAAAATGTTCTAAATCACTATTGATTAGAGAAATACACATTTAGACAACTCTGAGGTACCACTTCACATCTCTTCAGATTGCGTAAAATGACAGGAAAAGATAATGATAAATGTTGGGGGGGGTGGAAAAACTGGGACATTAATATATTGTTGGTGGAGTTGTGAATTCATCCAACCATTCTGGAAAGCAATCTGGAACTATGCCCAAAGGGCTATCCAAAGTGCACATACCCTTTGATCCAGCAGTGTTTCTACTGGGTTTGTTAAAAAAAAAGACTCAGTAGAGATAGATCATAAAAAAAGGAGAAAGCATCCACATGGACAAAAATATTTGTAGCAGCCTTTTTTGTAGTGGTAAGGAATTAGAAATTGGGTGGGTGCTCATCAGTTGGGGAGTGGCTGAATAAGTTATAATATATGAATGTAATGAAATATTATTTTCTATAAGAAATGATGAGCAGGCTGATTTCAGAAAAGCCTGGAAAGACTTGCATACACTAATACTAAATGAAATGAGTAGAACCAAGAGAACATTGCCCACAGCAACAAGATTATTGTTGATGAACTTGGTTCTTTTCAGCAAAAAGATGATTCAAGTCAATTCCAATAGACTTGTGATGTAATGAGTCACATGCATCCAAAGAGATATTCTCTCAGAGAGAGAACTATGGAGACTGAATATGGATCAAAACATAGATTTTCATTTTATTGTTGTTTGTTTACTTAGATTTTTTTCTCTTTTTTTTCTTTTGCCTTTTGACCTGATTTTTCTTGTGCAACATGACAAATATGGAAATATGTTTAGAAAAATTGCACATATTTAACCTACAATGAATTGCTTGCTGTCTGGGAGGGAAGGAAAGGAAGGAGAAAAATTTGGAACACAACGATTAGCCAAGTGAATGTTGAAAATCATTTTTGTATGTATTTGGAAAAATAAGAAGCTATTTTAAAAGATCTACTTAAAAAACATTAGGGAGCATCAAAAAGTCTTCTGATGCACTAGCAAACCTTAATTTCTTATACTTTTCTATGGCTTCTATTGTCTTCTATGTTTGATACTTTGTGTGCCTTAGTTCTTTTAAGAGGCAGATGATCACCAAGCTTGTAAAAAGTAGTTACCACTTTGGTTAGGACAAATGAACCAGAGATTTGAGAGTCTTGGATACTGCATTTCAGGGCTCTCTAGTGCAAGTTTCAGTATTAGTAATACTAATGCTAAATTGAGTTCCTGATCCAAAGGAAGCTTTAAGAATAAAGATAATGGGTTCCTAACCCATTTTCTAGACATGAATCTCTAAGGGTATCAAGGTCAGTAGAGGAGTAGTAGAAGAGCAATCATAGTCAAGTTATTTGAAAGTCAGATATTAACTATATACTTAGAAAACAAAACAACTCCCTTGGAGCTCACAGTATTGAAATATGACTTGTTTTAAAGTATTATCATTAATACATCTATTTTTTCAGGCATGAAGAAACAATATAGCTTTTAAAGGGCCTAATGTATCAGGGAATAACAATATTGTTATTATTAGCAATATCAACCTTCTATTTAGCTGCTTAAGGTAATAATTTATAGAGTGGAAGAATTTAATGTATTTTAACTTTTTTGCCTTGTAATTAATATTAATATTCAATCTATTTTGATTAGCTAGCCAATGCATTATCTTATATAAATGCAAATATAGTTCTTAGCTTTCTTGTCACATAAGATTGTTGTCAGAGCTATGAGAAATTTGGACTAAAGACAAGAATTGATCAACATTCTAGCAAGATGCCAGAAACTGCAAATTCATGACAGCACTCCAGACCTATTGACATGCAGATGACAAAAATCATGGAGAAACAAAATGCCTTGAAAAAAATAAGTTTGGTTCAAATCTCCCATCTACATGAAGATTCTTATCCTCAACTCAATGTTCCCGAGGAACATAAGAAATTCTTAGAATATACTACTTTAATATACTACTTCTTACCCAACTCTTAAGTTCCAATAAATCTCCTCTTCGTAAAAAAAAAAATCAATGGAATATTAATATCCAACAAAATCTACTAAATGCTAATTTATTCCCTAAAAGTATTTTACTCACCAGTATAAAAAATTTTCAGAAAGCATGTAAAATCTCACAGTGTACTACTGCTGTTGAAGGGTTCTTTCTGTTCCTTCTGAACCACATGTTTAATTGCTAACTTAACTCAGCTTGATATAAATACTCTGTACAAATCTCACACTTGGGATTTTAATTAAGTGAAACAACACTTTCTTCTTCCAAGATACTCTCTGATAAAGCTAACATATGAACTGCCTATACTATAATTCAGACACATCTTCATAAATTAAAGACATTTCACAATAAATTTCAAATTCATTTCCATTTTTCTTGTATAGATTTTTCTTGATGTTCCTCATGCCAAATACAGCATTTTTTGTTGCTCAAAGTTTTTGTACAATTTATTATGTTTTTGTACCATTTATTCAGATGAGACTAAGATTTTCATATATTGATAACCATACTCATGTCACCAAGTGTTTATTTATTTATTTTAGCTGAGGCAATTGGGGTTAAGTGACTTGCCCGGGGTCACTTGCCCAGGGTCACACAGTTAGGAAATGCTAAGTGTCCTGAAGTGAGATTTTTAACTCAGGTCCTCCTGACTTCAGGGCTGGTGCTCTATCCACTGCACCACCTAACTGCCCCAAAAAGTGTTTATCAAAACATTCACTGTGTGCCAAGCATTGTGCTAAACTATTTGGATACATAGAAAAGTAAGAAACAGGGGTGGAGCCAAGATGGCAGAGAAGATACACGCGATTTTGTAAGCTCCCTTCTTCCCTCAATACCAATTAATTAAATCAGCCTCAAAAATAACGCTGGACTGATAGAAACCACAAGGACTGGAAGCATGACTTACCAGCTGAAGAGAATCTGGAGCTTCAACAGAAAAGGTCAGATCCCAGGGGAGGAAAAAAAAAGAGGCCAGCACAGACGGTTGGGTGGTGGCACAATGCGCCGATCACGCTGGGGAGGGCTCTGGGATCCGAGAAGCCACTGAGATAGAAGAATCTGGCACAGGCTGTTAGCTCTTCTCTACTTATAAAACAGCAGTTCAGAAGAGAAATCAAGCCACTTTAAAATACAAAGCCAGATACTAAACCCACCCCAATCCAGAAGTGACCTAACAGATCTTGGCACCGTGGGTGTGGCTGACTTAGGCTGTCTGGGCTTTCACCTGGGGGTAGTTAAGAGATTGAAAAGCGGGTGGACACGGCCCAAGGTAACACATAGTGCCTTGCTCGGCTGGAGGCTGTGGAACTCAACCCCAGAAGTCCCAGAGAAGCAGAACCTTTGAAATAGGGACCGCGGTTTCTGGCAGACACTTCCAGTTTGAGCACAGGGGCTTTTCACATCACCTGCTGCTGACATCCACGCCCCACAGGACACATTGGCTGGGCCTTGTGTCGCCTTTACTGTTCAGTCTTAAACCTCAGGAAAGTCACTAGGACACACAGCGCCCTCAAAGGGCAGCCCTGCTAATCACCTCTGAGGCACTTTCCAGGGAGGGGGTAGGGAACTCTCTCCCAGAGCTCTCTCTTAACTCAGGTGCAGGAGCCACTGCATCCATCCAGTCTGGGAGGAAGCTGGTAAAGAAATAAATAAATAATTTCCTACCCCAGGGACAGACCCCAAAAGATTTTTTAAATATGAGTAAAAAGCAAAAAAGAACCATTGATTCCTTCTACACAGAGAAAGAGCGGGTATCCAACCCCGAGGAAGTTAACAGCAGAGAGTCAGCAGATAACAGCCTAAAGGGGAACGATTCCTGCCCCCCATCACATAACTCTCTCTTAGAAGAGACTATTAAAAAATTAAGAGAGTTTGAAAGGAAAGGAAAGAGAAGCTATGAAATTGGAGTTGGAAAAAATAAAGAATTCACAGGAGATGCAGGGAAACAAAATTTGTGAATTAGAAAAGGTTAAAAAATCACAGGAAAGTAGGATTTCTGAATTGGAAAAGATAAAAAAAGTCTCAAGAAAATAGGATTTCTGAACTGGAAAAAGAAAATAATTCTCTAAAAAAATTTAGGGAAATGGAAAAAAATTCAATAGAGCAAAATAATTCATTTAAAAACAAAATTGGGCATTTACAAAAAGAACTAAAAACTGTGAATGAAGAAAATAACTCCTTAAAATTCAGGATGGAACAAATAGAAATGAATGATTCATTGAGAACCCAAGAATCAGTCAAACAAAACAAAAAAAAATGAAAAGCTGGAGAATAATGTCAAATACTTACTGGGAAAATCTATAGACCTGGAAAATAGATCTAGGAGAGATAATCTGAGGATCATTGGACTTCCCGAAAACTATGACCAAAAAAAGAGCCTAGATTCTATTTTACAGGAAATCATCAAAGAGAACTGTCCATAGATAATAGAAACCGAAGGGAAAATAGACATTGAAAGAATTCATCGAACTCCTTCTGAAGTAGACCCTAAAAAAAGAACACCACAGAATATTGTGGCTAAGCTGCAGAATTACCACACAAAGGAGAAAATCTTGCAAGCAGCTAGAAAAAACAATTTAAATACCAAGGTGCCACAATAAGGGTCACTCAAGATCTGGCTGCCTCCACATTAAAAGATAGAAGGGCCTGGAACCTGATATTCCGAAAGGCAAAAGATCAAGGATTGCAACCAAGAATAAACTATCCAGCTAAGTTTAGTATCTTTTTCCATGGAAGAAGATAGTCATTCAATGAAATAGAGGAATTCCATATGTTTCTAAGAAAAAAACCAGACTTAAACAAAAAATTTGATCTACATCCACAAGACTGAAGAGAAACAGAAAAAGGTACACAGAACCCTTGAGAACTGTATCTCTGTTGTGGATATATAGAAAGTACGCATGGATAATTTGATTTTACTGATATAAAAAGGGGGGTGTAGTAAAGGGAAGGGGGTAGTATCAGAAAAAGGGGAAGGAGTGATAAAAAGAGGGAAACTACATCCCAGGAAGAGGCATAGAAAATACACCATATCTGAGGGAATTTAGAGAGGGGGAGAAACATTGTGTGAATCTTACTCTCATCAGAAGAGGCTCAAAGAGTAAATAATTGACATATTTGTTTTTCAGAGAATTCTCTCTCACCTCATTAAAAGGGGGGAGAGGAAAAGGGAAAAGGAAAAGGAGAATAAGGGAAGGGACTTGGAGGGAGGGGGGAGGGATACTAAAAAAAGGGAGGGCTGCGTGTCACAAGTGGGGTCTATAAATTAAATATCAGGGAAGGGGTTCAGGGGGGTCAAGGGAAAAAGCATAATCTGGGGATAATATGATGGCAGGAAATACAGAATTAGTCATTTCAACTGTAAATGTGAATGGGATGAACGATCCCATCAAACGGAGACGGATAGCAGACTGGATCAAAAGTCAGAACCCTACAATATGTTGTTTACAGGAAACACACTTAAAGCAGGGAGATACATACAGAGTAAAGGTAAAAGGTTGGAGCAGAATCTATTATGCTTCAGGTAAAGCCAAAAAAGCAGGGGTAGCTATCCTTATCTCAGATCAAGCAAAAGCAGAAGTTGATCTAATTAAAAGAGATAAGGAAGGAAACTATATCCTGCTGAAAGGTAGCATAAATAATGAAGCCATATCAATACTAAACATATATGCACCAAGTGGTATAGCATCTAACTTTCTAAAGGAAAAGAGAATTGCAAGAAGAAATAGACAGTAAAACTATAATAGTGGGAGATCTCAACCTTGCACTCTCAGATTTAGACAAATCAAACCACAAAACAAATAAGAAAGAAATTTAAAAAGTCAATAGAACATTAGAAAAACTAGGTATGATAGACCTTTGGAGAAAATTGAATGGCAATAGAAAGGAATATACTTTCTTCTCAGCAGTTCATGGATCCTATACAAAAATTGACCATATATTAGGACATAAAGATCTCAAAATTAAATGTAGGAAGGCAGAAATAATAAATGCCTTCTTCTCAGATCACAATGCAATAAAAGCTACATTCAGTAAAAAGTTAGGGGTAAATAGACCAAAAAGTAATTGGAAACTGAATAATCTCATCTTAAAGAATGACTGGGTGAAACAGCAAATTATAGAAACAATTAATAATTTCACCCAAGATAATGACAATGATGAGACATCATACCAAAATCTGTGGGATACAGCTAAAGCGGTAATAAGGGGAAATTTTATATCTTTAGAGGCTTATTTGAAGAAAATAGAGAAAGAGAAGATTAACGAATTGGGCCTGCAACTTAAAAAGCTAGAAAAATACCAAATTAAAAACCCCCAACCAAAAATTAAACTTGAAATACAAAAATTAAAAGGAGAAATCAATACTATTAAAAGTAAAAAAATTATTGAATTAAATAAAACCAAGAATTGGTTTTATGAAAAAGCCAATAAAATAGATAAACCTTTGGTAAATCTGATCAGAAAAAAGAAAGAGGAAAATCAAATTGTTAGTCTTACAAATGAAAAGGGGGATCTTTCCACCAATGAAGAGGAAATTAGAGAAATAATAAGGAGTTACTTTGCCCAACTTTATGCCAATAAATTTGATAACTTAAGTGAAATGGATGACTTCCTCCAAAAATATAGGCTTCCTAGATTAACAGAGGAGGAGATAAATTGCTTAAATAGTCCCATTTCAGAAAAAGAAATAGAACAAGCTATTAATCAACTCCCCAGGAAAAAATCCCCAGGACCAGATGGATTTACATGTGAATTCTACCAAACATTTAAAGAACAATTAGCCCCAATGCTATATAAACTATTTGAAAAAATAGGGGATGAAGGAGTCCTACCAAACTCCTTTTATGACACAGACATGGTACTGATACCTAAATCGGGTCGATCGAAAACTGAGAAAGAAAATTATAGACCAATTTCCTTAATGAATATTGATGCTAAAATCTTAAATAAGATATTAGCAAAAAGATTTCAGAAAATCATCTCCAGGATAATACACTATGACCAAGTAGGATTTATACCAGGAATGCAGGGCTGGTTTAATATTAGGAAAACTATTAGTATAATTGACCATATTAATAATCAAATTAATAAAAACCATATGATCATCTCAATAGATGCAGAAAAAGCATTTGACAAAATCCAACATCCATTCCTATTAAAAACTCTTGAGAGTATAGGAATAAATGGACTATTCCTTAGAATAATCAGGAGCATATATTTACGACCGTCAGTTAGCATAATATGCAATAGAAATAAACTGCAACCTTTCCCAGTAAGAACAGGAGTGAAACAAGGTTGCCCACTATTACCATTACTATTCAATATAGTACTAGAAACACTAGCCTCGGCAATAAGAACTGAGAAAGAGATTCAAGGAATTAGAGTAGGAAATGAGGAAATCAAACTATCACTCTTTGCAGATGATATGATGGTATACTTAGAGAACCCCAAAGACTCTGCTAAAAAGCTATTAGAAATAATTCAGAATTTTAGCAAAGTGGCAGGATACAAAATAAATCCACATAAATCCTCAGCATTTTTATATATCACCAACAAAATGCAACAGCAAGAGATACAAAGAGAAATTCCATTCCAAGCAAATGTTGAGAGTATAAAGTATTTGGGAATCCATTTACCAAAGAATAGTCAGGAATTATATAAGAAAAATTATAAAACACTTGCCACAAAAATAAAGTCAGATTAAATAATTGGAAAGACATTCAGTGCTCTTGGATAGGCTGAGCGAATATAATAAAGATGACAATACTCCCCAAACTAATCTATTTATTTAGTGCTATACCAATCAGACTCCCTAGAAACTATTTTAATGACCTAGAAAAAATCACAACAAAATTCATATGGAAGAATAAAAGGTCGAGAATTGCAAGGGAACTAATGAAAAAAAAGTCAGAAGAAGGTGGTCTAATTGTACCTGATCTAAAGCTATATTATATAGCAGCAGTCACCAAAACCATTTGGTATTGGCTAAGAAATAGACCAGTAGATCAGTGGAACAGATTAGATACAAAGGACAAAAAAGGGTACATCTATAGCAATCTAGTCTTTGACAAACCCAAAGATACCAACATTAGGGATAAAAATTCATTATTTGGAAAAAAACTGTTGGGAAAACTGGAAATTAGTATGGCAGAAATTAGATATGGATCCATACTTAACACCATATACCAAGATAAGATCAAAATGGGTCCATGATTTAGGCATAAAGAATGAGATCATAAATAGATTAGAGGAACAGAGGATAGTCTACCTCTCAGACTTGTGGAGGAGGAAGGAATTTATGACCAAAGGAGAACTAGAGATCATTATTGATCACAAAATAGAAGATTTTGATTACATCAAACTAAAAAGTTTCTGTACAAACAATACTAATGCAAACAAGATTAGAAGGGAAGTAACAAATTGGGAAAATATTTTTAAAGTTAAAGGTTCTGACAAAGGTCTCATTTCCAAAATATATAGAGAACTGACCCTAATTTATAAGAAATCAAACCATTCTCCAATTGATAAATGGTCAAAGGATATGAACAGACAATTCTCAGATGATGAAATTGAAACTATATTCACTCATATGAAAGAGTGTTCCAAATCACTATTGATCAGAGAAATGCAAATTAAGACAACTCTGAGATACCACTACACACCTGTCAGATTGGCTAAGATGACAGGAACAAATAATGATGAATGTTGGAGGGGATGTGGGAAAACTGGGACACTAATACATTGCTGGTGGAGTTGTGAAAGAATCCAGCCATTCTGGAGAGCAATTTGAAACTATGTCCCAAAAGTTATCAAACTGTGCATACCCTTTGACCCAGCTTTGCTGTTATTGGGCTTATATCCCAAAGAAATACTAAAAAGCGGAAAGGGACCTATATGTGCCAAAATGTTTGTGGCAGCTGCTTTTGTTGTAGCTAGAAACTGGAAGATGAATGGATGTCCATCAATTGGAGAATGGTTGGGTAAATTATGGTATATGAAGGTTATGGAATATTATTTCTCTGTAAGAAATGACCAGCAGGAGGAATACAGAGAGGCTTGGAGAGACTTACATCAACTGATGCTGAGTGAAATGAATAGAACCAAAAGATCGCAGTACACTTCAATGCTGTATGAAGATGTATTCTGATGGAAGTGGAAATCTTCAACATAAAGAAGATCCAACTCACTTCCAGTTGATCAATGATGGACAGAGGTAGCTACACCCAGAGAAGAAACACAGGGAAGTGAATGTAAACTGTTAGCACTACTATCTATCTACACAGGTTACTTATACCTTTGGAATCTAATACTTAAGGTGCAACAAGAAAATGGTATTTACACACATATATTGTATTTAGGTTATATTGTAACATATGTAAAATGTATGGGATTGCCTGTCATCGGGGGGAGGGAGTGGAGGGAGGGGGGGATAATTTGGAAAAAATGAATACAAGGGATAATGTTATAAAAAAAAATTGCTCATGCACATATACTGTGGAAAAAACAATTCTAAATAAAACAAAAGAAAAAAAAAGTAAGAAACAGGGCCTGTTTTCTCAAGGAGCTCATGTTTTAATGAGGAAAATAACATGCAAAGAATAATATGCATATCAAATATATACAATGTAAATAAAAGATTTCTTATTTGATTTCAGTATCCCCTTTTCTAGACTAGCCATTTCATAACAAGTATTTCAGAAATTGTCACTTTAATAATCTAAACTACTTTTAACAGACTGAAAATTAATTATTTTCTTATTTGTTCCCCAAAGAATACATAGAACTTAGTTTTGCTATAGTTGTTACTCAGTCATGTCTGAACTTGCCATTGCCTTCTCTGGTGCATTTTACAGATAGGAAGCTGAGGCAAACAGGATTAAGTGACTTGCCCAGAGGGTTCTGATAAAGACCTCATTTCTAAAATATAGAGAGTATTAACTCAAATTTATAAGAATTCAAGACATTCTCCAATTGATAAAGTCAAAGTATATGAACAATTTTCAGATGAAGAAATTGAAACCATTTATAGTGATATGAAAAATGTTCTAAATTACTATTGATCAGAGAAATGCAAATTAAGACAACTCTGAGGTACTACCTGTCAGATTGGCTAAGATGATAGGAAAAGATAATGACGAAAGTTAGAAGGGATGTTGTAAAACTGAGACACTGATATGTTGTTGGTGGACCTGTGAATTGATCCAACCATTCTGGAGAGCAGTTTGGAACTATGCCCAAAGGGCTATCAAAATGTGTATACCCTTTAATCCAGGTGTTTCTACTGGGCTTATCTCCCAAAGACATATTAAAGAAGGGAAAGGGACCTGTATGTGCAAAAATGTTTGTGGCAGCCTTTTTTTAGTGGCAAGAAACTGGAAACTGAGTGGATGCCCACCAATTGGAGATTGGCTGAATAAATTGTGGTTATATGAATGTCATGGAATGTTATAATTCTATAAGAAACGACCAGCCAGGTGATTTCAGAGAGGCCTGGAGAGACTTACATGAACTGATACTAAGTGAAGTGAGTAGAAACAGGAGATCATTGTACACAGTAACAACAAGATGATTGATTCTGATATATTATTGTACACAACAAGAGCAAGATTATATGATAATCAATTCTGATGGATGCAGCTCTTTTAAACAATGAGATGATTCAGGCCAGTTCCAATGATCTTGTGATGAAGAAAACCATCTATATTCAGAAAGGGGACTGTGGCATTGCAGGGTAGATCACAACATAGCATTTTCACTCCTTTGTCGTTGTTAGCTTGCATTTTATTTTCTTTCTCTTTTTTTTCTTTTTTTGATCTGATTTTTTTAATGCAACAAGATAATTGTATAAATGTGTGTGTTTATATTGGATTTAACATATATTTTAACATGTTTAACATATATTAGATTACTTGTCATCTAGAGGTGGGTGTGGGAGAAAAGGGGGAAATTTGAAACACAAGGTTTTGCAAGACTCAATGTTAAAAAATTATCCATGTATAGATTTTGAAAATAAAAAAATTTAAAAGAATGATAAACACAAAAAATTAAAAAATTAAAAAGTGACTTGCCCAGGATCACACAACTAATAAATGTCTGAGGCCAAATTTGAACTCTGTGCACTGTGTACTTAGTTTCTGAAGAACTTAAAGGATACCAAGTCAAGAATATCTCTTAGGGATTCCTGTCATTCATAATGTAAGTATGTGGCATATTGTTATTTATCCTTTGTTCTTGAAAAGGATATCAGGAAGGTGATGCCATGACATGGAAGTGACTTGGAATTAAGTGAAGGAGGGCTGCTAAAGGCCATCTGCCTCACTTTTTTCCAGTGCCTTCTGGGTCCAGTAGCCTCATATAGATCAGGATGAATGGAGATGGCCCTATATACAGTGGGAGACCTTGGCCTTTTTAAGCTAAAGTCTTTAACAGGTCTCAGTTTGACTGAGGCCCCCCATTCAGTGATTCAGCTAGGTAGCAACTGAGACAAAGAATCTCTCTTTTCATCTAGTCTGGAAAAAAAAAATCTGGAAAGGGGAAGACCTTCAGGCTTCTGGCAAAACAGAAGATTGTCATTTACTTTCACTTTGAGTCATTCAGGACCTAAACGATGATCAATTGGATAATCAATTGCAGAGACAGCAGCCAAATCAGATTGCTTTAAGTTTGAGGCATGGCCCTTCAGAGATTTCTAGCCTGTAAACCCCACTCTTGGGAAGGTTCAGCAATAAAAAAAAAAAAAAAGTTTAAGAGCTTTCCTAAGTAATGGTCTGATACCATATATGGACAGAGGGAAGGGGAAAAAGGGAAGGAAGGAAGGAAGGAAGGAAAGAAGGAAGGAAGGAAGGAAGGAAGGAAGGAAGGAAGGAAGGAAGGAAGGAAGGAAGGAAGGAAGGAAGGAAGGAAGGAAGGAAGGAAGGAAGGAAGGAAGGAAGGAAGGGAAGAAGGGAGGAAGGGAGGAAGGGAGGAAGGGAGGAAGGGAGGAAGGGAGGGAAGGAGGGAAGGAGGGAAGGAGAGAAGGAGGGAAGGAGGGAAGGAGGGAAGGAGGGAAGGAGGGAAGGAGGGAAGGAGGGAAGGAAGGAAGGAAGGAAGGAAGGAAGGAAGGAAGGAAGGAAGGAAGGAAGGAAGGAAGGAAGGAAGGAAGGAAGGAAGGAAGGAAGGAAGGAAGGAAGGAAGGAAGGAAAGGAAGGAGGGAAGGAAAGGAAGGAAGGAAGGAAGGAAGGAAGGAAGGAAGGAAGGAAGGAAGGAAGGAAGGAAGGAAGGAAGGAAAGGAAGGAGGGAAGGAAAGGAAGGAAGGAAGGAAGGAAGGAAGGAAGGAAGGAAGGAAGGAAGGAAGGAAGGAAGGAAGGAAAGGAAGGAGGGAAGGAAAGGAAGGAAAGGAAGAAGGGAAGGAAAGGAAGTGCTAGGAGATACACATAAATTACAGTCCTTTCATAATCCCAAGTGAACTTCAAACGAAACACCAGGGAAGGTAGGTAGTCTATTGGATAAGCAGGGATTCTTAAGCCTTTTCCACTCGTGACCTTTTTTTGCCTGAGAAGTTTTTATATGACCCTTTGTATATAGGTATATAAAATCATTATGCAAATCAAACTTTTACTGATAATAAATCATCATTTCACAACCTCACATTCACAAAATCCCATATAACTTCATGCCCTATTGTTTAAGAAACTGAGGGATAGAGCATCAGCCTTGTGGCATCAGGAGGACTTGAGTTCAAATGTGATTTCAGACACGTATTAGTTATATCACCCTGGGCAAGTCCGTTATCCCTGATTGCTTCAAAAATAAAAAAAAAAAGACTGGAGCACCCCCTAGTGGTGCCCCTCTCCCAGGAATCTCCTTAATAGTCAAGTGAATCTACTTCTCACTTCAGAGCATACATCTATATTCTGATTGCTTTCTACAGACCATGAAGACTCAAAGATCTGTACTGTTTGATAGCAAAAAAAAAAAAAATAAAAAAAAATTAATTGGTTAGTCTGACAGAACACTATGGATATTCTAACAGGGAAACCTGCCTACCAATTCTCTTTTTTTCCAACTTTGATATATTAGGACTATATAGAGCTACATCCCAAAGAGGCAGGTGGGAGGAATAGAAAAAGTTTTGTTCCTCCATTCAGCCCCTGTCTATGCCTGGGACTAAACTTAGCTCTCTTTTCTCATGTTTCCTTCCTCAACTAGGTGACTAAGCTGAAGGAAAACTTCAAGACACATAATGCCAAGTAGTTTTTTGAGTTTCAAAAGATCGTGAGTTCCTGGGAGACCAGTGAGGCAATGGCTACCATGTTTATCAGAGAAATTTTGGTCAAAACAGCAGCAATAATTTAACTGGTGCCAAGGAAATAATCAGCATTGGGGAGAGGGAAGGGAATGATTGAAAAAAAATTTACACTTGGCAAGAGATCAGTTTGTGTTCAATAGAGGTGAAATGTAAAATGAATAATTTCATATTTCACTGGCATAATTGTTAAACTGCTGCAACATGTATGCTGTGGCCCCAAACTCTCAAGGTTAGGCTTCCATGTCTTGAGGGGGTTTTATGTTTTCACTTTATTCTATTGGCTTGAGCCCCTAGGGACAAGTAATTATTACCTCATTTTCATTTAACCACTTACCTCTTACCAAGGCATATTTACTTCAAAAATATAATTAGAACAAATATAAAATTTCCCCAGTATATCCAGGGACTACTCTCTCCCTTTATTTATAGAGCACTAGGCTCAAAACTTAGCTCAATTTCTTCATAGCAACAAAACTACAAAATTCATGTCCAAAGGCAGCATCCTCTCCAGAGGAGCTCTTGTTTCAGCCTTTGCTGGCATAGATCCAGAAGATTGTTCCCAAAGATTTGTCCTTGTTCCCTAGGGTATTAGTGCTGCACTAGCTGCAAAACCCAGACTGTATTCCAACCCCTAGATTTTTGCGTTTTGCTCTCCTTTGGTTGGAGACCACTCCCTACACCTAAATTGGGAAAGAATGAATAAAAAAGGTCTAGAATCTCAAGAGGAATAATAAAAAAAAAAGGCAGGAAGGAAGGGGATCTAAGAGTACTAGTTCACATTCTGTAACCATAGGTATTCCTCTGTGTTTCTCTTCTCTCTTTATACTACTTCACTTAGTGATCTCATTAGGTAACAAGGATTTGATTACCATCCCTATGCTGACAATTCTCAAATTTACTTTTCCAGCCTCTGTCTGTGCTGATCTCCAATCTCACATCTTCAACTGCCTTTCAAACATCTCAAACTGGATATCCAGTAGACATCTTAAATTCAGTTTATCCAGAGCAGAACTCATTATCATTTCCTCTACATCTGCTACCTTCCTACCTTCCCTATTACTGTGAATGGTAACACTATCCTCCCAGTCCCTCAGATTAGCAATGCACAAGTCATCCTGAATTTATTCCATCTCTCACCCTCCCACATCAAAATTTATCAAGGCCTACAAATTTTAACTCGGCAACTCCAATACAATCCCTTTTTTCCTCTGACAGTGTCAGCACTCTAGTGCAGACCTTTATCAAGTCTTGAATACTGTAATAGCCTGCTCGTGACTCTGCCTGTCTTAATCCTTTCCCCACTCAAATGCCTTCTCTGTTCATCCATTAAAGTGATTTTCATATATTAATTACTAAATCCATTGGCCTTTTCTTAGTCTCCATCTTTCTTGACTTCTCTGATGCTATTGATCTTCTCCATCCTTTTGGGCACTCACATTTTTGAGTTCTCCTGAAGCTGTTCTCTACTGGGTCTACTTCTATTCGTCTGCTACTCTTACTCAGTCTCCTTTACTAGATCACCTTCCAGTGATGTAGTTGCTAAAGATCTTGTCCTGGTCCTTCTTTTCTACTTCTTTCTTCTCTTTTTTCTCATCCTCCTCCTACTTTTCTTATTCCTCTTTCTTCATCTTCTTTTCTCTTTATTTCTGTCTGTCTGTATTTGTGCCTGTCTGTCTCCTTCCCCCTCCAAAAAAATCATATCCCAGGGGCTCTCAGTTGTCATCTATGAAGAGATTACTATTGGAGGATTATCTCTCTCCTAAATTCCAGTTTCACATTACCAACTTCTTGAAATTACCAACTGGTGTCATATAAGTATAAGCATCTCAAACTTAACATGCCTAAACCTGAACTCTTTATTTCTATCAAGGATCCAACTTTGAATTATCCTTGACTTAGTAGTCTCCCTAGAATTTTTCTTCTTCCTTACCATATCAATAACCAACCAATAGCTGAATTTTAAAATATTTTATTTCTACAATTTTTTCTTCTCTTCTCTTCACTCACAAAACTACTACCCTAGTTCATGCCTTCATTACATCACTCCTGGATCTTTTGCCATAGCCTATTAATTGTTCTCCTTACTTCTTGTTAGGATTCTTACAAGATGCTAAGTCACTGGAATGAAAGAAACAATAATTATCTAATTCAGTATGATTGATCTGATCCTACAAGGAGATGTTATGGGCCAGAACTTGAAACTAGGTAATATATTTAGTTCACACTTTTAAAGGAGTTCGCTCATTTGTTTACACATTAGACTTCACATCTTTAGAGAGCATATAAAAGGACAAGCCCAATGGACTTTGGGAGATTCACAACTAGGATTGACTTCTGGGAGATTCACAAGGCAAAAACCCACAATCCCACCCTCTTGGAGATTCAGAGTTAAATTTCATTCCAACTTCCACGTTTGTGCTGGCTGGAGATATTTGGACAAGAGCTCTCAGAGAACCAAGGAGAGAAGAAGGCCTCCAGAAAACTAGATGAGCCCCAAGTGAAGGAGATAAGATTGTGGAAGAGACAATATTTGAAAGACACAATAAAGGATCTGGACTTTTAACTCTTGGCTGCATTTTGGGATTATTGAACTGAACTGAAATTAAGGCTACCTCCAGAAGCTCCCCAAGAAACCTGTTCCCAAGAGAACGATTACAATTTAGAGAAAAGAACATTACACTTCTAGTTCTTCTTTCTAATTCATCGTTCATACAGCTGCCAAATTGATATTACTAAAGCAAAATTGTGGCTATTTCTCTCCCTTCCTGAAGAGACTCCAGTGGCTTCATATTGCAATTAGGATAAAATATAAATTCCTGTGTTTGGTATTTAAATCCCTTCACAATTTGTCTCCATCCTACTTTTCAGGCTTATTGCTCATCATTCTTCCCAATTCTATGTTCTAGTTAATCTGGCCTACTTGATAATCCCATATTTGGGATTGCATACCTCATTTCCTTACCATTGCAGAAACTGTCACCCATGCCCTACTTCTTCCCCATCTTCTCCTCTTCTAATCTCTAGCTTCAAGCCTTCAGGGCTCAGTTCAAGTAACATCATCTACAAGGATTCTATTCTGATCCATCAGTTGCTAATGCCTTTCCCTTTGGAAATTACATTACATGTATTCAACAACATAAATGTTCTTTCCCCCTCAAAAATTTTTTTAGAATAATTGAAGTTATGACATTTTTCCTTTTATCTCTCTATCTCTGGTATCTAACACAGTTCCATCACATAGTATATGCTTAATGAATACTTAATGTATGAAAAATTAACTGCCTAAGGGAAGCAACATCCAATATCAGATCATTTTACAAGTGAATTTTATCAAATATAAAATGTAAATGAAATTATTCACTATGACTAATTTGAATTTATGCCAGAAATAGAGATGATTTTGTATTAGGAAAACAATTAGCACAATTAATTGTTTGAACAACAAAAACCATATAATTATGTCAAGAGATAGAAAATATTCCTTTGGGTTAAAAACTTTAAAAAGCACTGATATGGAAGGGTCTTTTATTAATATCATCAAATTTGTATATTGAAAACCATAGCTAGAGTTATTTGAATGGAGAAAAATATAAACTTTTCCTATGGATGAATAAGTAATGTAAGGATACTACTTTCCCCTATTTTTATCTGACATAACACTAGAAATACTAGCTTTGATTATGAACTAAGAAAAATCTAGATTATTTGGAAATGATTAAAAATAGAAAAGTAGATCAGAGCTACAATTTAGATAAAAAGAATAAAATGGACACAGCAATTCAATATTGAATAAAAAATAAGTGCTACTGTCAGAATTTAATTTAATATTATTTAATAGGAACTCCTGGTAAAACTAGGAAGCAGTGTGAAAGAAAAATGGATTTATACGTAGTACCATATGCCATAATAAGCTCCCAGAACCTAAATAATTAATGCAAAAATGTCACATTTAAATTAATCCATCAATTAGTTAACAAACATTTAAGTCAGGTGTGATGCTAGATGCTGGGGATGCAAATACAAGAGTAAAATAATTGGAATTCTCAAAGATCTTATATTCAAGTAGGAGAAAAGTACATTTGTAAATATATTCAGTCATTTTGGGCATATCCAATTTTTCATGACTGCATTTCAGGTTTTTTAGCAGAAACATTGCAATGGTTTGCCATTTCCTTCCAGTTTATGGCCCAGCACTCCATCCTCTGCATTATCTAGCTACCCCATATTTATAAGCATACACAGACAAATACAAATAAACAACATGCAGCTTTCCAAAGTAGTTTGTGAAGGAGAGCATTTGGCCTTGTGGGGGGTTAGAGAATCAGTAATGGCTTCAAGCCAAAGTTTAAACTTAAAGGAAATAAAGATGAAGAGATAAAGGTGGAAAGGAAGTACATTCCAGACAAGTGAAATAGCTAATGCAAGAAGAGAGACTGATGAAAAATATAAATGTGCAAAGAACAGAAAATGCTAATTTGGATCATACAGGTTAGGAAAAGAAATAATATACAGTGGGAAAATAGGTTGTGCTAAGGTTGTAAAGGGCTTTAAAAAATAAGCAGAGGAATTTATATTTTATCCTAGAGATAGGAAGCCACTGTACCTTACTAATTAAGTGATATTGTCAAATCTGTGCATTTAAGAAAAATTACTTAAATATCAGCCTGGACAACATACTAGAGTGGAAAGATTTGAGGGAGGAAGACCAAATGATAAGTAATAATCTAGACAAGATCTTGATCATAAAAAAAAATTCAGATAAAATGATAACTTCTCTTTACTCCCAGGTTCACACAACTGGCCATAGCACACTAGGTCATAATATTACTCCTGAAAGAGTAGTGGGAATTCCACTGAAACTGGAAATGAGAAAATCAAACAGTAATCCCCAGTGTCTCTCCTACCCCTTTAAAGGGAAATTAGCTGTCTATAATAAAACAGATGCTACTCTATTGACAGCTGTTCTATAAAAGGCTGCTAATTTGACTCTCTAAGAAAAAGAGAACAAAATGGAGGGAGAGCGTAGCAATGTTCATAGTATTGAAAGTTAAAAGACTTTGTTTTAATTTCATATTATTTTTTAAATTCATAATTGAGACAGCTATCTTTGAGCATCTGTTATCTTACATCACCACTTATGTCTCTTCAAAGGAATTGAGGTGTATTTAGAGATAGAACAATCTTACATACTTAACATAGGAGAGATTAGGAGGGATAAACTACTAAATGTTGACTACCTCATATCTTCCTTTAGTCAAGCATTAGAAATTTTAGTTTAACCCTTTATTTTCAGTGACTTAAGTTCTCACCCAAAGTATAGATTTGAGCAGTCTAGAGAGAGGAGAAACAGAAATCAAACAAAATTTAATTTCAGAGTGAGGGAAATGGCTTTCAAGTAAGGGTACATGTGCCTGGGCCTTGCCCCTCATGGATAGGGAGAACCCAAGGTAGAATGAGAGGTCTCATTGAGATCTGTACCCCTGATAATAAAGGGTAACAGTAACAATGAAACAAGTTTGATTCATAGTAGGGCTTCATAACCAGAACATGGGAACTTGTCCAGTTCTTGTCCAAACTCAAAGAACATCTGGTGCTGGTCAAAACAATACAATAATTATGCCAAATTTTGCCAAAGGGGAAGTGCATAGGATTGTTGTTATGCTAAGCTCAGAACACAACTTGCTTGCTGAGCTTTAGCTCTGGAAAACAGGGTGTCTCCATATTTCTTGATATTCCCCCCTATGTTGTCAAAGAGAAAAGGTCTAAAAGAACCCCTACCCATTTGATCAATAAAGCAAAGGCAGGTATAAGTCAAGATACCATAACAGGGCACTTGGGCCAGGATGCATTTTTATCCCAAAAGATCAGTTCTTTGAGGAGACCTATTGGGAAGATATGTTCCAACTCTCATTGCTAGTCATTGGTTGCTTGTAAACAGAAAAAAGGGTCATAAATGTAGGAGAAAGTGCTAACACAAGCTTGAATCAAGGTCTTGATGGTTGGACACATAGCAAAAGGGGAGAAGAGAAAAAAGCAGGACAGAAAAAAAGCTGCCTCATCCAGGTATCAGTGGCTTCTGGGTCTGTACTAGAACCTTGAGATCCCTGGAAGTATCTGCTGTCCACTCAGAAACAGGGATTTTCTTTACATTATCCAGAAGTCCACACCCACAAGTTTGACAGCTGTGGGAGTAGCCAGAAGGACTTGATGAAGCCCTTGGAAAATATAAGTGTTGACAATTGTAAGAAAACTCCTTGTATCAATCTTTGGATGAAAGTGTCTGGTTAACATAACATAGGTCTTTGGTTAAGATCTCTAAACAAAACAGAGATGGTCCAGTTTCTCAGACATACAGGGGTAAATAAGTTAAAACACTGCAAAAAAATTATCTCACAATAACCATAATTACATTGCCAGGTATAAATGAAATTGTTTAGAGGACTCACATTGGGCTAGTTTTCAGAACAGAAATTTACGTGTCACCAAGGTAACCAAGAAAATGTAAACATAAACCATACAAAGGCATACAATAATTATCACTAATGTTTGCTAACATCAAGTCTCCTTGTATCCTGGTAAACCATTCTCGATATCCATTAAGTAGGGCAGCTAGGTGGTACAGTGGATAGAGCACCAGCCCTGAAGTTAGGAGGATCTGGGTTCAAATGTGACCTCAGACACTTAACACTTCCTGGTTGTGTGACCCTGGGCAAGTCACTTAACCCCAATCACACACATACTCACACACACTCACACACACTCACACACACGTGTGTATATGTATATATATATATATATATATATATATATATATATATATATATATATATATATATATATATATATATACACACACACACACCACCCATTAATCAGAACATTTTCAGTCCAAGATGTCTTATGTATATTTATCTAGTCTTTATATAGCTTTTCTTGAACAACAGATTTTATTCTCAGGACAGTTCTAAGCAGGGCTCTGCTTCTCTGGTTCCAAATCTAGAAGTTCTCAAATAATTCTCAGCAATAAGACAATACGATTCAGTGAATTTGGTTTTTCAATCTCAAACCTCCAAAGAATTTCAGTTTATATACCATTTGCTATTCTTATTCTTACCTAAATCCTATACCTGCTATAAGAATCTTTTAAAACATTTATGAGGGTCCAACTGTAAAATGAACTCTTCTGGTTTTAAAATTATCAGATAGAAACTTTAAAATAATTTCACTTTCTTTATCATTATCAATATGATTTATGTGTAAAATAATTAATCAAATTTTGAGAACTAAACATACTCCAAAAGCCTGAATTTCCATGACAAATAAATTTGGAAGCCAATCATATATTCTTGTTGCTTTCTCAAAATGTATTATTCTATTTATTTAGAAAATTTGTGCATGATATCTTTGTTTTATTATTTTGTCTAATCATTTCTCCTTTAAGAAGATCATCATTATATTATAGATTGTATGGTGTATTATATATAATGTATTATTATTTAGTATGTATTTATTATATTAATATTTATCACATATTTATATATTATATTTATTAATATGTACTACATTATAGATTGACCACAAATAGCTTAAAATTGTGAGATGTTTATACTTGCATCCTAACTCAGAGATATTTCAGTATCAATCTATGATTTAATAGATTTGATATTGTACTTACAAAACTTAATTTTATAAATTTGGTATAAAAGAGAAAAGAGGACATAGTTATAATGTCATATATTATAACAGGAGGGAAAACTCCCTTAGCTTTCTTTGTTGACATGATTCATATCTGACAGCCAATCATGTAGTCACAGAGGGTTAAAAGCAAAACTCGGGATTAAAAAGGTGGAAATTTTCAGTTTCAGAAAGGAATTAGCACAAAGGGAAAATAGATTCAAGAGAATCTTACCTAGGTCAAGCCCAGGTCATTCCCAAACCTTTTCCTAGGCATAGCCATAAACTTTAGCAGTTCCCAGACTGTAGCACATAGCATTTTCTACTATTGATTTCAAGACAATTCAGACAACCATCCTGTAATTGAAGCTCAAAACAATAGTAAATTATGGTACCAGGAATTTTTACCTTAAATAGCAAAATTTCACTAACCACAATTTAGGACTTGAATATCTTTCCTGATATTTCCCTAATAGTTGACATTCCATTAATTCTTTACTTATAAATTAAAACTGCCCATATTTTGGAGCTTCAAACATAGAGCAAATACCTAATCGATACTTATCATGAATATGTTGAAGCTACATTTTTAAACTATCATATATACTTTCATAATAGCCAAATGAAAAATTGTTATGTTAAACTTGCTATTATAATTATTATCTGCTTTATAACAAAATATATCTCATTAAATATTTAAGAGTGTTCAAATATTTTGCATCTCATCCTTTTAAAAGCCTAATACAGCATCCATATTAAAAAGTTGTCTTACCTCACAATATTTCTATTATAATCGTATCTCAAATTTCACAATATGAAAATTTAGAAATACAATAATAATGCAAGCAATAAACTTAAAATAACATCAATTGAATTTCCAAATTATCACACATAAAATCATTGATCTTATTAACTTTGGCATTTTAAATCCACTTTAGAGTTATAAGGTACAGAACAATAACATTCAATTTAAAATAATATTAATATAGTGTTCAGTATATGACCATCACTGTGTTAAGCACTTTAAAATCTTCACAACAACCCTGGAAAATGGGTACCATTATTATTTTTTTCTTTATATATCAGAAAATTGAAGCAAACAGAGATAGGATGATTTGTTTAAGTTTATACTGCTAATAAATTTTTATAATCACAACACAATTTAAGTTTCCCCACATTTTTCCAGAATTTTTTTTTTCAAAAGATGTGTTTGGAAACCTGATTGAGGATGAGAAGGATTAAGGGAAAGGGTCTCTGACCTGGGGGAATCAGAATTTTCTTTGGCTTAAATAATCTTTTTTTTATTTTCATGACCAGGTATGTTAAGGAAAGGTTTAAAAAAAGAGGCTGTTATAAGGTACAGATCATTTACTTTTTTTTTCTTTTTTTACTCTGGATTACTTCCAAACTAGCTTCCTTTCTTCATGGCTATAGAAAAAAATGAAGCTACTAATTTATTATTTACTTTTAAAACTTTTTAGAATTTAATACTTATTTTTCCTTTTAAAAAATTCTAGAAAGTGGTACCCCAAATTTTATTAAAATATTTCAGGAAAGAATGATTTCCTGGAATTACCCCAAATCCCAGGAAATCTTTTCTGCAATTTTAAAACGATTAATCTTCAAACCTCCAAAATCTGCTAAGATATTTTTAGTAGTTCTACAAACTTTGATTATCTGATTTTTTTTTCCTTATTACCAAATTTCCCATGGAAATCCTAAAAGAGTTAGTTGTGCTTATTGAGACAATTGCCTCAAGTATGAAAGTTCATTAATCTTTCCCACTAAAATGATTGAATAAAGTTCTTAGAATTTTTTATAGCTGGCTGCATTTTAAATCTTTCAAGATAACAGAATTATAAACAACATAGACATGACACACATTTTACATTTTCCAAAGGTACAAAGGCAAAATGACAAGACAGATATAGATACAAACAGTTTTAACAAAATACATGGTTACAGAGAAAAAGAGTTATACCAAGGTATACGATTTGAGAAATGCCAGAGGCATGCAGTTTAAAAATAGCAAAGGCGCAGGAGATCCCAATTAACAGAGGTATGTAGTTTAAGAAAGTATATCCTTAACAGGATTATCTGAGACAAACCATATCACTAGCAGGGCCCTAGAGTTTTCCTCAAAAAGAATGGCAAACTTAACCATGATATGAGCTTGGAAGTTTAAAGCAAGGACAAGGGAAGAGCATTCATCAGATGAGGGGGAGTCAGACTCCAGAGAAATGAATCTCAGGTGATACCTAGTTTATTCCCATTGACACTGAAGAGTACAATAGCCCAGTTCAATGTTTAACACCACTTTTGAAACCTGGTCTGACCTGGACTATAACATGTGCATGATCAGAACCAGAGACAGGAGACTAAAGACTAGAGACTAGAGAGTCAGGAATCAAACAAAAGTTTAATTTCAAATTTAGGAAAATAGCTTGCAAGCAAGGACACATGTACTAGGGCTCTACCCCTGAGGGGACCCAAGGCAGTGGGGAGGAGATCTCAATACTTATGCCAATTCAATGAGCTGTACCCCTGACAAGGAGAGGTAAAAACAATGAGACAAGTTTGATTCTCTGAAGGGTTTCATGATTAGAACATGGAAACTTTTCCAGTGTAAGACCAAGACCAAGAACACCTAGTACTGGTCAAATAAATACAATAATTTTGCCAGAGGATGAATGCAAAGGATTGCTGTTATGCCAAGTTCATGGCACAGCTTGCTTGCTGGATCTTACCTCTGTAAAACAGAGTATTTCCTAAAATCTTGACATATGAGATAGTTCTCTGTGAAGACAGCAAGTATAAAAGATAGTAATGAACAAAATTTATTCACTTTAAAGAAACCTCTAGCTAGTGAGAGGAGAAGTTATTTCAAAGTAGGAAAGATGGTAGCATGAAGAAACATGCTATGATGAAAAGAGTGAGGTGCAAAAAAAAGGTAAATAAATGTGACACAAAATCATTATCTGTTAAAATAACCTCAACATGCAATAACCAAATTAAAAATAAATAAATATTATAACATTACTGTGGAGCAGTAGAATGCTAGACTTCGTGTTGATAGATCTTCCTTCAAATCTTGCCATTAATCTCTAACTAATTATGTATTCTCAAATAAACTATATGAATTTTTTTTTACTCACATCCTGGGAATGGAGTGAGATCAAAAGTCATCCAGTCCTCCTAAAATAAGGTAATACTTTTATAGCCTACTTGATATAGTTGGGGTGATCATGCTCTATAAGCTTTTAGTTGGATTGAATGAATCAATGATCTTATCTCTATGGGTATTTCCTCCAGTTAGATCAAATCACCAGTGATCTATATCTCCTTATGCTATGTGACTAATACTAGTGATCATTTCCCACCTTCCCTTCCCATCATCATAAGAGTTTGCCTAAAGCACCAGAGATCTGCCTCTACACTTTTCACCATTCCCTGGATATCAAAGCACTACTCTATTAACCCAATTAATCAATCTCCTTTTCTGATTATTATTTACAAATGATAACTTTTTAATAACTTCTTATATATTAGTCATCTTTGGAAATATACTACAGCCTACTTAAGTGCATCCTTTGAATCAATTATCTTTTTGAATCTTTTTTTTCCCACTATCCTTTGAATCAACCATATTTTTCATTCTTCATTGAATATGGGGTTTCATAATTTAGGACCATATAGCATCACTGGAATAATATTAGCATTTAAAAAAAAAAAGGTTTCTGTCAAAGAGAAACTTGGACTTATTTAAAATGCTAAATACAGGGACTTAAAGGAGCCAAGATAGCAGAGTAGCAATTAATCACTATAATTTCCCTATATTCACCTCCAAACAATCACAGAATAGCCCCCCAAAATCCCCAGGAATCCTGGAACAGTAGAACCAGAAAAAAACAGGGTAAAACAATCTTTTAATATCAGAAACTTTGAAGATCAACAATAAAGGTTTGTGACACTTGGACAACTGGACTATACAGGACAAAAAGAGTCTCAGCAAGCCCCACTTTAACAAACCAGCAGAAGCTGAGTCCTGGTAGAGTGGAGCAGGCAAAAAATCCTGAACCTATCAGGGAAATGTCACCTGGCATGTGCCTCACCATAGGAAGGGGAATAGGCATTCTCCAGCTCCAAGAACTGCCAAGTACTTCAGCACAGCCCCAGGCAAACAGGTAGACACCAACCCTACAAAGTAGCTAAGCAAACAGGCTTTTGGAAATCCAGAAACATCCCCATTGGTCTCAGCATATGCCAGATATCACCACTAAGACTCATTTAGCACCAGGTGAGCTGCCAAATCCTCACAACCTCTAGCAGCACCATCCATCCCCTACCCCATGCCCCTCAGTAAAGCACCAAACATGAGGGTCTCCTGTGAGTCTCAGAACAACAACAGTATAGCACCAGGTAAGCAGCCAGGACCTATAGCCTCAGGTACAAGAAACCTAAGATAGTTCCTCTTCCATCCTGGGACCAGAGTTCAAATTTAAAAGAAAAGGAAAAGGCCAAAAAATATAAACAATAACAAAAGAATCTGAACATAGAAAGTTTATTATAATGACACAGAAGATCAAGACACAAACTCAGAAGAAGACAACAATGTCAAAACACATTTCAGCAAAATTTCCAAATAAAAACAAGAAGTAGTCTCAAGCCTAGAAAGAACTCATGGAAGAATTCAAAAAGGAGCTTTAAAATCATATAAGAGAGGTAGAAGAAAATTGAGAAAAAAATCTAGAGTGATGCAAGAGAATTTTTTTTTAAAAAGTCAACAGCAAAGGAAAAAGGAAACAACTGCTTAAACAGTAGAATTGGCCAAATGGAAAGGATAAAAAAAAAATTCATTGAAGAAAACAACTCCTTAAAAATTACAATTGGCCAAATGTAAAAGGAAATAGGAACGCTAACTATTCCAGAAGGCAAAGGAGCTAGGACTACAACCAAGAATCCTTGGCCCAGCAAAAATTAAATGTAATATTTCAAGGGGGGGAAATGACCATTCAATGAAATGGATTTCAAGTTTTCATAAGGAGAAAATCAGAATTAAACAAAAAATTTGATCTCCAATATCAAGAGCCAAGAGAAGCCTAAAAAGATAAAAAGGTGTGTGGGGGGGGGGGGAACATAAGGGATCCAATGAGCTAATTTGTTTACATCCCTATGTGGGAAGGTTATATTTGTAATTCTTAAAAATTGTCCCACTAATAGTACTTCTAGAAAGAATATACATAGACAGAGGGTACAGGTATAAAGTGAATTTGAGTTAATAGTCTAAAACATAATTAAGGGATGAGAAATGAGAGTAAATTGAGTACAGAAGGAAGGGAGAGGTAAAATGGGGTAAATTATTTCACATGAAGAAACAGTAGAATGAAAGAGAATAGGTAATTAGCATCACTTGAACCTTACTTTCATCAGTATTTTAACAAAGAGGGACTTATACATATATATACATATATATAATCAGTTAAATATAAAAATCTATTTTACCCAACAAGTAGGAAGGTAGATGATTTTAAAAAAAAAGAATGGGGAGGGGGATTGACACAAGAGCAGACTAGGAGAGGTGGTAGACAGAAGAAAAACATTGTTGAGGAGGGAAAGGATGAAAGAAGAGAGAAGACAAATAAGAGACAAAAACATGATGGAGAAAAATACACAGTAAATAATCATAAATATGAATGTGAGTGAACTCTCCCATAAAATGGATGCAGGAAGAATGGATCAAAATCCAGAATCCTACAATATACTGTTAACAAAAAAGATTCTTGAAGCAGAAAGGCACACAAAGAAAGATATGGGTCTGGTGCCAAATCTGTTATGCTTCAGTTGAAGTAAAAAAAAAAAAAAAAAAAAAAAAAAAAAAAAAAAAAAAAAGAAGAAGAAGAAGAAGAAGAAGAAGAAGAAGAAGAAGAAGCAGAAGAAGCAGGGGTAGCAATCCAGATATCAGACAAAGCAAAAGCAAAAATAGAATTAATTAAAAGATATATAAGGAAGGAAACTCTATCCTGCTAAAAGGTATCATAGACAAATGAAGTAATATCAGTAGGACACATAGAGTATCAAGTGGTGTAGCATCCAAATTCATGACCACACAAGAGACAGAGAACATCATAAAATGTGAAATAGATCGTTTAAATTAAAAGGCTTTTGCACAAAAAAAAAAAAAATCAATGCACCAAGATTAGAAGAAAAGCAGAAAACTGGGAAACAATCTTTACAGCAGGGGTTCTCAAACTACAGCCTGCGGGCCAGATGCAACCCGCTGGGGACATTTATGCAGCCTGCCAAGTTATAGCAAATGGGCTGAGGGGAGGAGAAAGTGTGAGTTTTTGTTTTTAGTATAGTCTGACCCTCCAACAGTCTGAGGGACAGTGAACTGCCCTCCTATTTTAAAAGTTTGAGGACCACTGCAAGTGTGTCTTAAATATCTACAAAACTGAGTTACATTTATAAGAATACAAGTCATTTCCCAATTGATAAATGGTCAAAGAATATGAACAGGCAGTTTTCAGATAAAGAAATCACAACTATCTACAAGCATATAAAGAAGTGTTCTGAATCACTTAAAGAAATGCAAATTAAAATAACTCTGAGGTGTTTCCTCACACATATCAGATTAGCTGATATTACCAAAAAAAAAAAAAAAAAAAAAAATGAAACACTAATGCATTGTTGGTGGAGTAGTGAAGTGATCCCACCATTCTGGCAACTCTGGAAAGAGCATCAAAACTGTCCAAATTCACTACTAGGTCTGTATCCCAAAATGATCACAAAAAAAGGAAAAGGACATATATGAGCAAAAATATTCATACTATCTCTATAGTTGGCATATAGCACCACTCCCATTCTTCATGGCCTTTCAAAGATCTGTCAGAAATTCAGGAACCACATTTGCCAAAATTCTTATACATGCTGAGAGATGTATCACGTGTGGAATTAGAGGATATTACCAGAGCACAGAAGGGAACTGCCCACTAAGGACAGACCAAATAAGCAAACAGAAACTTCAAAAGTATAATTAAATAAGTGAATCAATGAATAAATGAATAGGCAGATTAAATATATAAATTAATGAAGAAATTATAGACAAATAAATGAATGAATGTACATAAATAGCATTTCCAAATTTATGAAATATTTTATAATTTTATCTTGTTATGCCCTGAATAAAAAAATTATTATGGCCACCACCCTTCCTTGCCATTAGGACAGGGAGAATTGAGTCAGGAAAAAGCTTGAAGCTCTGACCACTTTACATACCATTGTGTCATAAACTCCAGGTGCATTATCTCAATCCTTGCTAGGATTCCCCCTCCATTTGAGTATTGCCCCTCACCTAGATATCTCCTGCACTCAGTTATGATCCATTTCCTGGAATATTTTTCTCCCCCTCCCCCTTATTTGCCTTTGTTTCTCCTATAAGATTTGTGTACTCCGGTTATATATTGTTTGCAAACCCTAGTTAATTAAAATCCTATATAAGTTACCTGCCTCAGTTCCTCAGGGCCTGATGATTTTTACACATGAGTCCCACCTGGTCAGCTAGTCTAAAACTCTCCACATTAAAAGATTAAAAACCAATCTCTGTCTTACCTCAGTTTCTCTAGCATTACAATTTAATTTTATTCTTGAATCACCCCCTTATCATCTCCATTTTACAGCGTGGAAAATAAGGTAGGAAAATGTCACAAAGCTCAAAAGCCTTGGGCCTCCTATTTGCCTTGAAATTATGTTTCTAAACATTATTGAGGGAGCCCAAGTGGGGAAAGGAAAAGTTAGTTGAAGGAAAGGTAGTATTAAAGAGGGAAAGTTAGAAAATTTCTTTCCTGGGAGTTCAAATTTTGAAGTTATGTCATCTGTTTATTAAGTATTTATAATGTCATAGAATTTTTGAGTCTTAAAAATAGTCAGTTCTAGTTTTGCAGTCATACCTAAGCAATGTCTTTCAAATGAACTAAAGGTAGACTTCTATCACATTAAATATTCTTTATGGATGCTTTATAAGAAGACAGAGAGGGGGCAGCTAGGTGGCGTAGTGGATAGAGCACCAGCCCTGAATTCAGGCGGACCGGAGTTCAAATCTGGTCTGAGACACTTAACACTTCCTAGATGTGTGACCCTAGGCAAGTCACTTAACCCCAGCCTCAGAAAAAGAAGAAGAAGAAGACAGAGATAAGAATTGCATAGGATTAGAAAGCAGTTATGCCCATTTAAGATCATGTATTGATTGAAATGCTTAAGTACAGAATATTAGAAGAGCATTCTGGGAGCATTTAGTTCAGTCTACTAAATTTACAATTTGGGAAACTGAGGATGAATTTGTCAAAGACCACAAGTAATGTATCTGAGACAGAACTCAAAGAAATCAAAATCTTCTTGATCCAAATCCATCGAAATATATAACTACAGAATGTTCTCACTGGGAAGGAGATCATTTAATAAAGCTGATACTTTTTGCAGATATGGAAATGAAATTCAAAGTTAAGGTTACAAAACCTTTTAATTTATGGTAGAGTTGAAATTACAATCCAAGTCTTCCAATTTCTATTATGTGTTCAAAATAATAATCCCCATATTATTAAGATAATTTTCCATATGTTACATCTGCAATTTATTAGTCCAATTTTTCATAGAATCAATGAAATACTTGAAAATAGTATTTTAACTTACTTTTAATATTATTTAATTCAAACATTTCTTAATTCAGTATTATTGTTATTCATCATGTTAATAAATTTGTTATTGTTGTTCTAAGAAGTTCTGAGGGTACTTTGATAAATCATTCATTTTACTACTAAGCTTTACATTTTTTTCAGCCACCTTTTAGGCAGAGAGGTAGGAGAACCTTCTGAAAATTGAGGTTTTGTCCTTTTACTCTCTACTCATATAAATCTTATGATAAGAAAACAATAGCTTAAGCCCAGAAAATTTGGCAGTTTCTCATCATGAGCCTTATGCCATGAATCTACAATGTGTAAACTGCTAAATTACTAGATCAAAGAATGGAAATAAAGAAAAAAAGAAAACTAAAAGCCATGTTCTTCAGACTACCTCATGACCAAGCATTCAGAAATAGCAATCTCTGACATAAAGACATTGTTAGTTCAAATCCTTTAATTAAAGCATGATGTGCCACCACAGTGGATTCATTAGAAAATTTCCTTTTATGGAATAATGGAGTCTTAGAGTTGGCAAAATCCTGAAAGGTAAGAATTATAAAACTGGAATGGATCTTCTATATCATTCAATCCAGTCCCATCATTTTAGAGATGACAAAACTGACACTAAGAAGGGTGATTTGAATTTTCCAGTTACTCATTTAGTGAGAGAAAGCTAGAATTATAGTTGGGGAGTTCTCTGATTTTTCAATCAGTGCTCTTTCAACTTTATCTATTTTATCTAATCCAACCATGCCCGAGGCAGGAATCCCTGAAAGAATTGATCATAAATTTAGATAGCTTAAGTTATAAAAGGTAAACTTTTGCTTCATCTTGTCTCTTATAAGTCACAAGGGAATTTTGATTATTTCCAAAGTAGGCTTCCATGAACATACTGAGTCCCTCACTTCTCTTTTAAAATATAAACTCACTGAGGCCTAGAGAGACTTACACAAATTGATGCAGTGAAATGAACAGAACACAGATCTGTGTACAAGATCATTGTACACAGCAACAACAAGATTATACCATTCAACAATGAGATGACTAAAGCCAGTCCCCATGATCTTGTGATGAAGAGAGTCATCTACATCCAGAGAGAGGAACTGAGTGTGGATCACACTCAGTATTTTCACTCTTTTTGTTGTTGTTTGTTTACATTTTGTTTTCTTTCTCATTTTTTTTTCATTTTTGATCTGATTTTTTGTGCATCATTTTAATTATAGATTAATAATATATAGAAAAATTGCACATATTTACCATATATTGGATTATTTGACTTCTAGGGGGAGGGGTGGGAGGAAAGGAGGATTTGGAACACAAGGTTTTGCAAGAGTCAGTGTTAAAAAATTATCCATGCATAATTTTTGAAAATAAAAAGCTTTGATAAAATAAAAATTAAAATAAAATATAAATTCGCTGACAGGAGTCATCTTACTATCTCTAAATGGTACCTAGCATAATGTAAGCCCTTAATAAATTCCTTTTCATTCATTCATCCATTATTCTCTAATTGCTTTCAAGCTTTATCTTCTGTTAAGCTAAAATATATCCTTTTATATTTTCTTCCTCATTTTATGTTATAAATCAGGAATGGGGAACGTTTGATACAGGCACTACATAAGGCCTACAAAAGCATTTGATAATGAAGATATGAAATCTAGGTACAAAACTTCCCACTGCTTGAGTTAGTAATTTTGTATGGTCCAGCAATAATGCTAAATATCCAAAGGGCCCTTGGTAGAAAAAAAGATTCCCCACCTCATATAGGTGTTCATTACTTCTTTGGACTCTCATAAAATAAATTTAATTCTTTTGCAATGTATTGTTGTTAAGAGTAATTTTTTAATCATTCTGATTCTTCATGACACCATTTGAGATTTTCTTGGTAAACATAATAGAATGGTTTGCCATTTCCTTCTCTAGCTCATTTTCCAGATGAGTCAGATATCTAGTAAGTGTCTGACGTAAGATTTGAAGTCAGGAAGATGACTTTAACTCCAGGCCCAAAACTCTACTCTATCATTTAGATACCCCTTTAAATCCTGGTCATTTAATTCTAGCCAGAGCAAAGTTTATTAATGCCTTTCCTAATAAGTGGTGTCTAACAATGAAAACAATGCTTTCAAATTGATGCTGCCAGAAAAGACTAGAGTAGAATTATCACTTTCCTCATTCTGAATCCTACAATGATCCATAAGTACAACCTAATATTATGGCAATAATTTTATCTTCCCTCTCATTTCACAATTTGTTAAAATTACCAAAATCATGAATCTGAAGCACTGGAGGTCTGAGAAGTGAAGGAAAATATACTTATTGCTATTTGCATGGGAAGATTTCCTCCCTACCTCATATCATTAGTAGAGATATTGCAAAAAAGTTACAATTAAATGGGAGACATTTAGATTCATCAGAAAGTAAGCAGAGGGACTACATGACCAGAAGAGTAATCAAGTAGATGCTTTCCACAAACTTCAACACTAAAATATCAAGAGTAAATTATTATGTGTCAGATATGGAATAATTACAACTGAATCTATAAACTAATAATAGCAACTAACACATATTATTCTTAAAGGTTTGCAAAATGCTTTATAATTTATTCAATGTTTCTTAAAAGAGGAGATAATGCTGGAGAACTTTAATATTTAAGCATGTCACTCAGCATCCTACCCATACCTGCATTTCATTCATTTCCCCCAGTAACAAAGCTTGTAACACTGAGTCCAGCAACCCACCCTGTAAGAAGTGGTAGATATTGGTTCTCCTAAATCATAGGTGAGAGAAATAAGGAGAGGAATACATAGAAATATCTAGAAAGAACAGCAGATATGTTGTTATATGCTCGAAATTCCAAGTTGAAAGGAAGTACCTTCAGGAATAAAAGAAATGGATCAGGAAATGTATCTGGATCCAGTCCTACCCCAAGAGTTTACTTAGAGCAGGGATTTTGCCCATCCATCTTCTCCTATGTCTCAACATTAAGAAACCAAAACTGTCAAGCAAATCACACTTAGATGTCTATGTAGTAGAAAAGAAGCTAGACCATGAATGAAATGAAAAATTGTTAAGATGTGAGAGCAAAGCAAAAATGTAAATAAAGCCCATTGAACAAGCAGATAAACTATAAAAGTGATGGAAGTTGTTAAAAGAAAAATTCTTTGTTCTGGTTTTCACCCTGATTAATGACACATAATTCAAGGAAAAGAGAACTAAATGAGTTTATTAAAAATACGTCAAGATAGCAACACATTGACAGGCTGCTCACAGAAGATTAGGAAGGATTTCAAGATGGAGCTAACTTTTATTAATAATTTTCATAACGGGGGCAGCTAGGTGGTGCAGTGGATAGAGCACCAGCCTTGAATTCAGAAGGACCCGAGTTCGAATCTGGTCTCAGACACTTAACACTTCCTACCTGTGTGACCCTGGGCAAGTCACTTAACCCCAGCCTCAAAATAATAATAATAATAATAATTTTCATAATGAAATAAAAACAATTCAGAAAGGTTCATGTCAGTTAAAAGGGGATGGTTCATTACATCTCAGGTTTTCCATCAGCTACCTACCTGTAATGTTTAATCAGTAGACTATGATATGAATATGTAGAGATACACACTAGAAAACAAGTAATTACAAAAGCTGCAAACTAAATGATGCCTCCTAATGCTGATTTACAAGCAGCATCACTGAGTCAGCATAACTTTCAATAAAGTGATCCTAAAATCAGAAAGAAAAATGAGCAAAAATTGTCAGAAGAAACTATAGCTCTTTAAACAAATAAAATAAGAAGAAAAATCAACCACTATTATCCAATGAAATGAACTGTGGACACATCAGAAATCAATTCCAATAAATAAGAGATGTCAGAATCACAAAAAATAAATAAATAAATAAATAAATAAAGCTCTTTTAAAAAATCAGAAATCCATTTAGGGTGGAAATCTGATGTATAAATAGATAATTTTTTAAAGAGACTAAGAAAAATCGAATGGGTTTCCAAAGAAATACTTTAGAAAAATAATTGAACACAGGCAACTCAAATCAAGTTTAGCACTTACTATGTACCAACCTCTTTGTAGAAGGGCATTATTTTCTAAGTACTGAGAATAAAAATAAAAGCAGAAAAGTTCTCCCTTTACCCTTAAGAAACTTACATTCAAGTGGTGGAGGTGGAGGGATTGAAGATAAAACGGAATTGACAAGGGGACGTGGAAAGAAGTGGAAGTACGTGGCCAGGAATAAATGATAAAAATCATTTGGAAATAAATCAAAGTGCAGCCTGAAAAGAAATAAGTATTACTCAGTTGGTCTAGGCCCCTTCCTTAAATTAAATTTTAAAAGAATATTTTCTAAAAATATATAGAGAGCTCTTTCTCTGGTAGAAAAAACTAAAATTGCAAGGATGCCCATCAATTGTGGAATAGTTGAACAAGATGTGGCATATGATTGTAATGGAATATTACTGTGCCATAAGAAATGAAGATCTTAAAATGATCATAAAATAACTGAAATGATCTTTTAACAAATGGATAGACTTACATGAAATAAGGGAGGGCAAAATGAGCAGAACTACCAAAACATTGTATGCAGTAGCAATATTGTTTTAAGAACAACTGTGAATGACTAAGTCATTTTAACTATTATAAATACTCAAATTAACTACAAAGGACATTTGAAGAAAGGTGTTCTCTATATCCAGAGATAAAAATTTAAAAACAGAAGCATATATATAATGATTTTACATACATACATACACACACACACTAACACGCTCACTCACACTCACACACACACACACATTTGTGTCCAATAATAATCATCTTGGGAGGAAGGGAGAGAAAAGAAAGTTTAAAGACGACTTTATTATGTATTTAAAAAGAAAAGCTACTGTACACAATAGATTTGCAGTTTCATGTACTATTACTTTTCTTCTATTCTGCTATGTTATAGAAATACTTGTTTTATTTCTTAAGTTTAGAATAAAATAAATTTTTGAAAATTAAATATGAACATGAAATAATACAAGAAAATTAAACAGAACTTATAAATACAAAAAAATGGAGCATTGATCAAAAAAAAAATCTACAAACTGCTACCAAAAAAGGAGTGAGATACATACAATAGTTAAATTTAATGATTTAAACAATGAATAACAAGTTTGCAATTATCCAACAGAAATATCTTCAGAAATAAAGGGAGATTTGAATAACATAAGAGATTAGTAAACACACACACACACACACAAAATGAAAAAAAGATATTTACTGAAATAAATGTACTTGGGTCATATTTTGGTCCCTCCCCCAAGCCAACAGGAGTAAATTATTAAATTTGCAAATACCCAAACAACAGAAGCAAAAGAAAGAAAAATAAATGAAATAATCAAGAAAAGACAAAGTAATGAAATAAATTCTCTCATGTTTATATTCTTTAAAACAAATCAGGAAAAGAAAAAGCAGAAAAATTGAATTGGTGTACCTTGGGCAAATCATTTGACACTCTCTCTACCTCAAGGCAAACTAATGTTTTGGAAGATAATAGAAAAGTAGAAGAGAGATCACACTGATACTTTAGAAGTTTTAGAATTGTGAGAGAAGTGGTGAGAATAAGGAAAGAAATTCAAAGTTTAATCCTTGAATTAAAAATTAAAATTCAAGGTAGTCTGAAAGGGAAAAGTAATAATGAAGAAAAAAACAAAGGCAAACTTCTTAAATAAGAAGTAAATGATTTTTTAAGAAGAAAAGCAATTTTTAAAAAAAAATTGAAGGCGGAGCAGGAGGAAAGGAAATTTTGTAAAACTCAATTGAAGTGGCCAATGTGATAGAAACAGAGACAGAGAGATAGAGACAGAAAGACGCAGAGAGAGACAGAGAGAGAAATAAAGAAAATGAAAGAACTAGAAGTTAACATGTAAAATTCAAAGATTTGGGGATCGAGTTGACAAATTAAAGGGAAGTAAGGAGGCCTAGGGATATTAGACTAAACAGAAGTAATCCAATGACAATATACTACTTTAAAACAGGAAAAGATTTTTTAAAATCAATATAGAAAGAACTAATTAGAGTGCTATTCTCAATGGCTTGGTGATATTGGTTTGCTAAGGGGAAAAGGTGCTATGTATTCTGTAGGATAGAAGGATGGTTTGAAGGAGTGGGTATGCAATGTGATGTGAGAGCACAGAGCAGCTGTAAGTTACTATGACATGGGATAGTAATAGAAAATGAGAGATGTGTGAGTAGAGTGCCTGAAGGTCCTCAATATCATGGCGCAGAATAAGAATAGAAACTAAAGACAATGTTTAGAAAGAAATTGTGGGGAGAATACATCCCAGAGTGCTAAATAGAGATAGTGTAGGGTTTGTTGGGGAACTCCTTTCTCTGAGTGGTTGCCATAGATGTATGGATGGAGGTTGATAATAATCTAAAGGTCAAGTTGCTAATACAGTTTAACATCCTCATGTACCATATGCCAACAATGAATAAGAAGTGACAAGAATTATGTTGTTCAAAGTGCGTCAGATTCTTCATGACCCTTCTTGACAATGATTTGCCATTTCTTTTTCCAGCTCATTTCACAGAGGAGGAAACTGAGACAAACAGGATTAAGTGACTTGCTCAGGGTCACATAACTGGGAAGTGTCTGAGGCCAGATTTGAACTCAGGAAGAAGAATCTTCCTAACTCTAGTCCAGGGTACTCTTTTCAGTGTGCCACCTAAAACTGTATAGAAGTTGTGGGCACATTTGAAGCTCACCTCCAGGTTTCTATTTTCAAAAGATACTATCAGAGTCTTTTTCACAACACTTATTAACTAACCATTTCTCTGTCTCTGTCGCTCTGTCTCTCTCCATCTTTCTGTCTGTCTGTCTGTCTCTCTCAGTGATTGGTTCTTTGAAAGTTAATTTCTTAAACCAAAGTACAACACTTTCTATTTATCCTTAATAAATTTCATCTTATTCTAGCCTGCAGAGGTATTTTTGGGATCTTTCAATGAAGGCAGGAGCCAGGTAGACAAAGTAGGAATAACTAAATTAAAACCAAACATAAATTGACCTATAATTTGAAAATATAGATTTGATAAATATAGCTAATGATTCACTAATTGCTTTTTCAAAATAAATATATTATCTGAAATACATAACTCACAGCTGCTTTGTGCTATGAAATATAAAACTCGTGGGAGTTTTTTCCTTATATACTAAGAAAGAATGATTACAAATGTTAGAATCCTGGACCTAAATTCTGGAAGATCTGAGTTCAAATGCATGCTAAAGCATTTTCTAGCTTTTGTGACAGCACTTGCCTCCATCTGCCTCAGTTTCCCTGTATTTTCCTAAAGTTGTGCTGGCAGCAAATAGTCTAACCAGCACTAGAACCCAAATGCCCTTATGTCTAGTCTAGTGTACTTTGTCACATTGTGCTATTATTGGATTGGTTGACTATTTGGATTATTTGGAATCTATTAGATTCAAAGAAGAAAGAAGCATGTGAATATCTTCATGCGCTTAAATACTAGAGTGGTATGTCACATTTAATGTGTGTTGATCATAAAATCCTCTTTCTCCTTTACCTATATTTCTTTATATAAAAATATGTGTGTAGAGAGACAAGCTAAAAAATGTGTAAACAATTTATAATGGGATACTTGAAGAGCAATTCCTTTAATATTAGTTGAATGTGGGGCAGTTAGGTGGCGCAGTGGATAGAGCACCAATCTTGAATTCAGGAGGACCCGAGTTCAATCTGGTCTCAGACACTTAACACTTCCTAGCTGTGTGACCCTGGGCAAGTCACTTAACCCCAGCCTCAGGGGAAAAAATGAAAAAAAATATTAGTTGAATGTGACTTAATTGGTTTCATGAGAGCAGCTAGATGGATAGAATACTAAACCTAGAGTCAGGAGGACCTGAATTTAAATCTGGTCTCAGACACTTACTAGCTGTGTGACCTTAAACAAATCACTTTACCCAATTACCTCCTACCACTACCACTACTCCCAAAAAAAGAAAGAAACATCCATTCAGGATTATTGAAGATTGTTGATTTGGCTTCATATGAGCTAAAAGAATCATATGTATTTATACTGTTTATTTGAGTTTTCCTAATAGGTATAATTAGCTTTTCTCATTTCAAATATGTACGGTGTTTGAACTAGCTAAATTTAGCACTGTGAGCAATCATCTGACTATAAAACAATTTGTCAAAGGGATAAGTATTTATTCCAGTACTATATTCTGTTTAAGTGTGAGCATAATCACTTTTTAAAAATCTGGCCAAAGGCTCAGAAACTTTGAAGTGTCTCCAAAAGCTTTAAGATTCTTGGGGATCCTCTGCCACATTTTTGCCTGAAAATGCATTTTAAAATAGTATGTTAAATGAATCATGCACCTGATCAAAGGAGAACCAGGTGGTCACAAGAGCACTGGGTACCTCTAACATGAAAACATGTATGGAAGAGAAGATACATATGCACCTTAATTTCACTAATATGATGAACTTCAAGAGTGGAAATAACCTCTATGGATGCTGATCAATCACCTTTCTAACTTATACTTTTTCAGTAATTTATAATCTTAGGAAGTTGCCTGGGAGATTGAGAAGTTAAGGTATCATAAGTGGTCACATAAGTAGTATATTTCACATGCAAAATTTGAATCCAGGTTTTCCTCATCACAAAGCCAACCCTCTAAAAAGCTATTTTACCTCTTTGTGTATTTTTCCTCTCTTTGTATACATACAAACACTAATAGTATAACAACTTTTTTATTTCATCACAGTGAGCCCCCCTTCCACTGATTTTATATGTGTATATATATATATATATATATATATATATATATATATATATATATATATATATATATATATATATATATATATATATGTTTCAACTCCATTACATCATAGTAAACAGTGTTTGGAAGCTAATTACTGACCCCCCAAAAAAAAATTCACCTTCCTATAAAATCTGGTAAGGAGCATCTCCAAACTTCACTGGCTTGGTCCATGATAAAAGACAATAATTTAGCTGCCACTTGGTAGAGCCTGTCATATTTTCTTGTTTTCTACTTGTCAATGTTTGTCCTTCCTTCTCTAAGAGGATCATGACATCAGAGAGGTGATACTGAGACACACAATGGATTTGAAAGAGTTGTGCAAAGTCCCCTGCCTTACTTTCTCCTCTAGAACCATTTGGGTCCACAGACCAGATATAGGACTAGAGAAAGCCCTGAAGGCAGTTGGCCTTTTTTAAACTAAAGATCTTTGATAGGTCTCAGTTTGACTAAAGAAACTGCCTACTCAGTAATTAATGTTAGGTTAAGAAAGAGATGATGCAAAGAATAGTCAAAAAAATAAAGAAAGAATCAATGCAAGAAAGGTAGAACCTCAGGGTTTCTTCATACTATAGGTTCATTCTGATGGGCAACTCATCTGCTTTCCAGTCTTAGTTCCTTTCATCAGACAAGGAGGAGATTCTTGAATTGAGTTTAAAAGAATATTACTATAATTTGACTGCTAGTAAGCCACATTCTATAACTCTTAGAGTGCAAGTCTATTTTTTTACTAGTACAGAATATGAGAACCCCACATTTTTTCCATGCCATGAAATGTTGATGTGATAAGAATAAAGAGGAACTTCACTTATGCATATACATATGTATGTATGACTATAGTTCTGTGTATTTTGATATTTGTAAATTATTTTTATTTTTGTTTTACCAGGGGACATAAAATTGTTTTTAGGACCTGACATTCAAAGAAGTAGAATATAATAATAATAAATATACACTTGAAGTATTGCCTTAGGTATATATAATGGAAGGTTCCTCTTTGCTGTTTCTCACTCAGTACACAGATATTTCAAGTACATATATCATTGTATTGCTTTCTATAAGCCATGGGGAGTCTTTTAATTGGTTGTTGAACTAAGACTTCATGGGCATACGAAAGGAGGCCTCTTCATCTTTCAGGCCTCTTCTTTTGGTCTTCAAAATAGGACAACTTTCTGAAATCCAAAGGGATGCTGTTCCTCACACTGAGGGTTAGCTCATAACATGCTGAGTTAAATGTGTGTTTGAAATAGAGCCTCCTGTTTCTATCATCTTTTCTCTGAAATTAATGAATGAATCAATTTACAAAACATTAATTAAGAGTCAATTATGTGGCAGGCACCATGATAAATACTGGGGATATAAAAAGAGGCAAAAGATGTCAAGAAGCTTACAATCGAATAGGGGAGGACAACATACATACAAATACATAGAAAACAAGCTATGTAAAGGATAAATAGGAAATAATAGAGGGATGTGTTAAAATTAAAAGGTGTTGTGAAAAGTTTTCTATAAAGTATGGGATTTTGTTAGAAAATCAGTAGGCTAAGGAGGGAAAGTATTCAGATACAGGAGACATTCCAGATAAAAGAGTGTCCAGAACCAAGAGATGAAGTATCTTGTTTGTGGAACATCCAACAAGGCTTTGTGACATTTTGAATAAGAATTTGTAATAATGGAGAAAGGAGTATAAGAAAGAAAAAGTGACTGATAGAGAGGGAACACAGAACTATCAGGAATGTTAATGTAAAAAGAATAAGATTACTCATAAAACAGAAGGTTTAGCAGAATGGATTAGAAAATAAAATCCAATAATATATTGTTCACAAGAAACATAATTGTAACATAAAACTTACACAATTAAAATAAAGGATTGGAGCAAACTTATTATACCTCAGGTGAACATTCAGAAAAAGCAAGGAGTAGTGATTATGATTTCATATAAGATGAGTGAAAACACATAATTAAGAGACATTAACAAGGAAAATGCATTTTGTTAAAAGGTAACAGACAATGATTTCATTTCAGTACTTCACATACTTGCACAGAATAATAGCACAACATCTAAGTACTTAAAATAAAAACTAAATTAATTACAAGGAGAAATGATAAAACTGTAACAATGGGGGTCTCTATTTATCCCTTTTAAAATTTATCCCTACCTAAAACTAGCCCAAAAAGAAGGTAAGGATGAAATTTCTAAAATGGAATTTTAGAAAATTTAGATAAAACAGATTATTGAATGGCAATACAAAGGAATATGTTTTTCTTAACTATGAATGGTACTTTTACAAAAAGTGATCATGTCTTAGGACATAACTTTCATAAAAGTAAAAACCAGAAATATAAACATCTTTTATTAATCATAGCGTAAGAATTTTATTAAATTACAGACATTGAAGACATTAAGGAAGAAAAGAGAATGCCCTGGGTATTTATGGGTCTTTACATCATAGCACTCATGCTCTGTATTGAGTGATAAATTTGGATAGTGTGTCAAAATATCAAGGCAAAGAAGTTGTATAATGAAGTTGGTTGAGGAAGCATGCAGAACATACAATGATAAGCAATGAGCATTCCACATTCCCTATCACAGTCAATTAATTGGGTAACAGGAGAAAAAGTGTAGCCAATAGTGGAAAGGATGGTGAAGGAAAAAGTAGAATTGAGAGGGAGTTACATTTCTTAGTGAGGTCCAGAAGATGTGCCATAGGGCACAGTAGAAGAAATTTAAAGATCTGGAATGGGATATTTAGGAGGTAGGGGTGAATTAGTAAGCATAAGACAGTGAAAGTCAAGGATAGAGAATTGGATTTATACTTTGGCAGTTATAGGTTCCAGACCAATGAGACAGAGTGAATATAAAGGGATGGGAGTGTTCTAATCATTGATCAATTAGTCCTCATAGAATATCAGTGGTTAGAGAGAAATTCCTTGAAGGATACACCAGATGAGTCTCAAAGTTTTTTTTGAGGTTCAACCTCCTGATAGATAGATGTTGTGTCCTGAAAGATACAAAGAGACCTGTAGAGACTCCAGACTTACAGCAGGCAGGAGTAGATAGGACTATGGATGCCCAATCAAGAAATCAGTGAACCTTGATAATCATAAAGGCAGCCCTGAAGTGCAAGTGATAGAAAAGTCTTTGTGCACATAGAAGCCTAATGTTGGAGAATGTACTGAGGCAGGACTCCACTGGTGTGGAAGGCAACTTCACACACACACACACACACACACACACACACACACACACACACACACACACACACATTTAAGGGATAGGAAACAGAAGAGATTGAGGGAAGGAAATTCAATCACAAAAGAAATACTTTTACACTGAACCCAATAGGTGGTGGTCATCCATCCTCTGGTGGAAGACCTCAGTTGGACTAACTATAACCACATTTCTCTTTCTGAGAGCTCTCATTGTTGAGTTGATTCCCCTTTAGCCAGGCCCAAATTTGCTTCTTTGGCTTCTATTCTATGTGCTTCCTAGGGTCCAACAAAACAAATGAAAACTCTCTTTTCCATGTCCTAGTAAATCCATGCAATCAGATTTACTAGGGTAGTAGCTACGTGAGAAATGTTAAGGAATATTAAGATGTCCATTGAACGTGTCTTTTTGATTCACCATATTTTCAAAAAATATTGGACCTGGAATATTAGGAAGCCCTGAAGGATGAAGCCCTACCTTGAGCTGAAATAATTTGTTGATTGCATACCAAACTGGCTATCTGTGTAAGCTTAGGAATTAAGGCAGGCACCAGATTGAGAAATTGTGCAACTGGGACTCTTGCAGATAAGCAGTTCATATGTCCATAATCTAACAGTTCCCAAGGAAAAAGAATGCTGGCTTTGCCATCTTAATTATTCATGATTCCTTCTCCCCTACTATTCTTATTTAGGTGAAGATTTCTGTTTCTCCTCCTCTCTTTGTTGCAGTTTCATAAATATGCAAGCTTCTGTTCGGAATGTGAACTTCTTAAACTGGATTGTGAACTTCTTAAACTTGGATTCCACAGGCATGTTATTATATTCATTTGCTGCTTTAAATTGTATGACTACTCTATTCTACTGATTTATCTTCCTATTTCTTAGCCAGTACCAGACAGTTTTGATAATTACTACCTTGTAATATAGTTTAAGATGTGGTACTGCTAACCTTCCTTCCTTTACATTTTTTCCAATTCTTTTGATATTCTTGACTTTTTGTTCTTCTGAATAAATTTGTTATTATTTTTCAATGTCAATAAAACAATCTTTATCAGGAATTTAATTGGGATGGAATTGTTTAGATTAATTTTGGTAAAATTGTAATTTTAATTATAATGGACCTGTCTAACCATGGGGTAATTAATATGTCCCCACTTATTTAATCTGATTTTTAGGTTAAATATGTGCAATTTTAAAACATATTTCCATATTTGTCATATTGTACAAGAAAAAATCAGATCAAAAAGGAAAAAAAACAAATAAGAAAACAAACAAATACTATGCTTCAATTCACATTCATTCTCCATAGTTCTCTCTCTGGATGCAGAATGCATAAGAGTATTAAAATTGCCTTGAATCACTCTATTGTTTAAAAAAAAAAAAGTCAAATCCATCACAGCTGAATTCTGATTTTATTTGTGTAGAAATATTTTTATGATTTTGTTCATATGGGTTCCTGTGTTTGGTAGGTATAATTCCATATATTTATTATTTCTATATAAATTCTCATACATTTTATACTGCCTAAGATTATTTTAAATGGGGTATCTCTAGCTATCTCTTTCTTCAAGGTAATATATATAGGAATGTTAATAATTTATGTGGGATTATTTTATATTTTTCTTCTTTGCTGAAATTATCAATTATTTCAATTAACTTTTTAGTTGAGCTCTTAGGATTTTCCAAATGTATCAATATGTTTTTGTGCAAAGATTAACATATGTTGTTTCATTTGATTACTTTTAGAAATACTTATTTCTCAACTAAAGTCCTACTCCCTACTGTTGGAAAACAGAAGTCAACATGGATTCTTGAAGACTGCACTAGTGAAAAGCAAACTCTGGCAAATCATGAAACTGCAAAGCTTTCTAGACCAGGTCCAAGAAAGAAATATTTGCCTATCATTTGAGTGCTAGCCTAGGGAAATGCAAAGACTCATCACTGCAAATTGAAGTTGCAATTGACATATGAAGAAAAAGTAGCCATTCCTGATGAAATGATAGATAATTCAAGCATTAAAGCAACAGGTACTAAAAGGAGAGGCATGCTTTCTGTCTACCTAGATTTCATTTTATATCAGACAAGAATAATCATTTTTGTATCTTCTCACAAAGATTCTAAAGTTTAGATCAAATATTTGCCCTTCTTTTTCTTTTTAATATGACCACTATATTATGTTACAAAGCAAATAAAAATTCTGCATAGCAAATATAATTTATTGAGAATTAATACTTTTTGCATTGTATTTCCATTTGAATTTTAGAGAAATACATGTATATAACTTGTACCCATCATAGCACTATATGTAATATTTTATACACATTAATTAGTTCAATAGAGAAATTTTTAGCTTTCCCTTATCCCCAGGCAAAACTGAAAAAGAAGGTAAAGTCAGACACTATTGTTTAATAGATTATAAACAGTGACAAAGGTCAACCTTTATTTGAAATCACTAAATAGAACAGGTTGAACAAAAGATAAAATTACTGAAAATGTGACTTTTTAACACAAAAAAAAAGAAAATTGAAAAATTAGTCTTATAATTGTTATTTTAATACCTATAATAACATGTCATTTGGCTGTTGCTTTTTTCAAATATGCAACAAGAGCTTCTCTCTCTCTCCTCTTTCGGATACCAGGAAAAATCATTTTTGTCCCAGGGATAAATTTTTTAGGGTTCTCCAAATATTCCACTAGATTAGTTTCATTCCAAATAATACCTAGGGAATTGAAAATAAAATTTATGTGATGTACTCCATTTACTATTTGACACATTACAAATACATGAATAAGAACCTAATCATGAATTCAAAACTGAGACTGACATTGAGAACATTTATAAACAGGATAAATCAAAGGCAAAAAAAAAAAGAGAGAAAATTTCTCTTTGGTCATCTTGTTATGGATTTCCCCCGTAAAGGTAATTCAGGACTCTCATGATCTTTAACTTTCCAGGGATAGATAATTGGCATTGATCTTAAATAACATCCCATATTCCTGATATTTTCTTTAGAGCCAAATTTATAGCATATATTGCCCTAGTCACTCAAAGGCATGATATGATAGACATGATAGCGAGCATGAAGCAGAAAGGCAATTGCTAACTAAAGTATTCTCAAGGATGTCTTATATCCTCAGATAATATACAGTGCTTTTTTACATAAAGTATTAAGATTTTTCCAAGAATAACATGAGAGTTAAAAATTTTAGATAATATGGCAGACTAACCACAAATTTTTTTTTGGTCAGAAGGTTATTATAGTGACTTTTAAATGAAATCACAGAGACAATTGGCTAATATAGAGAGTCATTAGCCTGGCCCTGTCTCTAAACACAACAGCATCAGAAAATGTTTCAATATTTTAAATAGTTGGCTTATTGACAGCACTTCATATTGTGCTTTATTTGTAGTGATTTATTAAACTCATTAATGACAAATTTTGGTTTATAATTTAAATTTCTTCCTCAAAAACTTTATAAACTTTTTAATAATATGAAATTGAGCCGATTTGAAATTTATTACTTTCTTTCTCTCTTTTTTAATTCACCCTTCTGAGGAATGTTCAAAATGTTGGCAATAAGAAAAAAAAGGTTATGAATAACTCACAATCAAAATTTAATTGAACTTGCTACAGTTTTATCAGATTAAAAATGGAAAGTGTTTTTGAAAAAATATAGTACCATCCCTTCTACCATTACTTTTATCTGCTCTATTTTTCTCTCATATTCTGATATTATGCTGTTTATATGTTTTATGTTGACTCCCTCTTTAATATCTAAACTCCTTGGGGGGCAGGAACCCTGTTTATTTTTTCTTAGTTTCCCACTGACTTTCACAAAGTGTGCATTTAATAAGTGTATTGTAGTGATTTTATCAACTAGAAATTTTTAACTTTAGCATCGATCTATCCTTAATACTGAAGATTAGAATTATGACTTCAAGACTCACTAATGCTTACATGCCTTCTGAATTACCAAATTAGATTAAGTTCCTATAGCGTTAGATTTGTATAGATTATGCTATTCTAATATTTTAAAACTGGTAATCCATGTAGTAGGTATGCTCAATAACAAATAATAGCTCACATTTTTGCAGCACTCTGAAGTTTAAAGAACACTTTTCTCATAAATTTCCCTGTGAAGTAAATAAGGTCTGGTCTTTAAATGGGGAAACTGAGACTCAGAGAGGTTAAGTAATTTGCCTGTTGTTATATAGTATGTAAATACTTGAATAGACTTTTTGACTCCATGTCTAGGATTCTTTCTCTTCCAATATTTTGTATCCATCTATATGGATAAAAAAAGCTTTCTAAATCTGCTTCCTCTGTGTAAATGTCATGCTATTTTCTCCAGAAGCTTGCTGGAATTCTCAATCAAGTATAGTTAACAAAGATACTACCACATTCACCCTATTTTTTACAGCCCTCAGGAACTTTACTATTTGTACCCCACCTAGTGATCTCAAGGTTTTGTAAAAAATTTGAGTGCTTTTAATATGTTCATTAATTAAAATATTAACCCAAACATCATTTTCCTCAACCATGTCAGATAATAGAGTTTACAATATTATTATCTACCCTTAATAGAATGCTGTGAATATTCATGGTTAAAATATATGAATGTCTATATTTATTTATTCCTTAATAAAGGAGTGAGAAAAAAATTCATAGAAGAGGAATTTTAAGCTACTTCTTACATAACATGGGTTAAAGAGTTCCTAATGACCCCAAAAATAAAACATATTATATTCTACAGAGTATAAACATCTTGAGATATTTAATAAGCTAGTTGGGCCACTTAAAAAGTACACATGGCAGTCATATATATATATATACATATATATGTATAATAATATTCTATATAAAAAACTAAAGTAAATTCCAAATAATTAGTGAGACATTCAAGTCTCTAAAAACTAGAAAATCTTAGAACTAGTCCAAGTCATAGTTTCCAAATACCAATGTATCCTGCTTTAAGCAAATCTCATGTCTAAAAATACGGCTTTTTATTTTAAAAAAAGACAAATTATTGGATCATTTGATTTACATGGATGTGATATCACAAATAAACTAACAGGCCTAGAATTAGAAAGATTTGAATTTCAATACAGACTCAGACACTTACTAACCCTGAGCCAAGTAACTTAATCCTGTTTGCCTCAGATTCCTTATCTGTAAAATGAGCTGAAGAAGGAAATGTCAAACCAAGCTAGTATTTTAGCAAAAAAGTGTAATGTCCGGACTAGCTCTCTGGAGGCTCTCTGGATGAACCTTAGTTTTAGATGAAGGAGTGATGAAAGCAGGAGAGCCACCAGGAAGATCTCTGTCTCCCTCTGGCAATCTGGTAGCAGGGGTTCTCAAACTTCGACCTGCTGAGGATGTTTATGTGGCCTGCCGGGTTATGGCAAATGGGCTGAGGGGCGGAGACACTGAGTTTTTATTTTTACTATAGTCCGATCCTCCAACAGTCTGAGGGACAGTAAACTGGCCCCCAATTTAAAAAGTTTGAGGGCCACTGTAGTAGAGCCTAGGGCTCCCTTCTCAGAAAAATGTTTTTAAATGCATAAAATATATTTTTAAAATTTTCATGTACAATGACATTCTTTCCCCTCCAATAGAATTTTATTTTTCCAAATAAATGTTAAGATAGTTTTCAACATTCATTTTTGTAAGATTTTGTATTCCAAATTTTTTCTTCTTCCTTCCCCAACTCTTCCCTCCCCAAGACAACAAGCGATCTGATATAGAAAAAACTTTTTTTTTTTTTTCAAAAAAGTTCACAGATCCCAGGTTAAGATTCTCTGCTTTACATAGAGCTTCCTCAGTGCTCTTAAAATAAGTTGACGTTAAAAAAAAATTTACCTTACATAATTTTTACAGGAATAGCATGCATCAAATATATCTATTAAGCATTTTGACAAATATCAATATTGTGCTTGACATCATTAATTCCTTCTAACTAAAGAAGGAACGATGCCTATTTTATACAGTAAATCAATATGCAAGTGATTCTTATTTTAGAATCAATTTTAATTCATTTAACAAATATTTATTGATTACCTACTATATGTAACCAAATTGAAAGAACAGAAAGAAATCAAATCATGAGATTCTTATCACTTCAAAATAGTTGGGGTTTTTTTGTTTTGTTTTGTTTTGTTACTTCTTAGTTTTTACCTTTGTTTTTGTTTGCTTCCGAATAAGAATATCCAGATGCTTGCCCTGTTCTTCGGCCAAGCAAACCCCAGAGATTTGGGCCAGTCTTATGTTTCCCATTCTTTTCCACTGTGTGACACTGAGCACATTTTTGAACAAAGATTTTCCTGCCTTCCTCAACATCTTCCATTTTGTTCTGAAATGAAAAAAGATTAAACCACAAACTAAAAAGAAAAGTATATTCTAGAAGAGATTGGAAAAAATTCATTCACAAATCTGAAAAAATATGCAAATTTAGTCATGACTAATGTGGAAAAAAGGAAAAGAAAAATCAAAAAAGATCAAGGAGAACGTGGAAAAGTAGGAATAGAAGAAAATATGAACACTAATATGAGTGCTGTTTTCTTTCCAACTTTATGTACTAATTTAATTACTATTACTCCTAAATCAATACACTAAATTCTTCATTTTCCATGCAAAAATTTTACTTTAAAAAAGAGCATGACTTTTTTTTCCCTTTTTGATCTGATTTTTCTTGTGTAGCATGATAATTGAGGAAATGCATACGGAAGAATTGCACATGTCTAACATATATTGGATTACTTTTCTAGGGAAGGAGGGAGAAAGGGAGGGAGAAAAAATTTGGAACATAAGATTTTACAAGGTTGAATGTTGAAAACTATCTTTGCATATATATTTTGAAAATAAAAATAAATTATTTTAGAAGAATATGAGTTTTCATACTCTTTTCCTTGCTTCTGACACATAGTTTATGGAAGCCTGAACAAGTGACAGGTTCTCAGTCCTGTGCCCTATCCCCCACTCCCAAGAAAACTTTCCAGGACTATAAATTCTGCCTCAGTTTATAATTGTCCTGCCCCTCCCACTTTATCAGAATATTTGATAAGGATAAAAGATCTTATGGTTTAGAACATCAGAATGCTTCTCCCCATCCCAAGCTATCTGAATATCAGATCTTATCAAGCTCTCCCATCTCCCCCATCTGGGGGTGCCTCTCCCTCTCTGGAGGCTCACCCCACTCTGTCAGAGTCCCATTCCTGCTCTCCTCACCCTGACTCTGCCCCTGCCTCAGTCTACTCCCTGAGTTTGAGCCATATGTCATTGAGAACTCACATTGTTTGCTGGATTCTTGGAGACAGTAATCTCATTCAGCCCTGGGACCAAACCATGGATCCATTTGGTCCCAATAAATCTCTCCCTTTTAAATACATTATTAAATACTCTCTAATCTCTATCTTGCCTCAGTTTCTCCCACATTACACATTGTTAGAAGTTCTTCACCTGGAGCTCCTAATGCAGATGAAATCACAAATCCTCATTTAAAAAAATAAAAAGACTATTTATAAAATATAGAAACATTTTTAAAATTCCACTTTTGAAAAATGGCCAACTTTTAGCTATCAGACTTATTTTCATATAAGTTCTTTCATTGCTTTTTGATCTTAAAATTGTTGCAGTAAATGCATTAAAAGCAAATTAGATATTGTGTCAGCTATTCATGAATTCATTCATAAACAGCAATCATATTCTATTGTTTCATTTTTTAAATTGTATATGGAAAAAATAAAAAATATGTATTTTGAAGCAAATAATCTATTAGGATATAAAATTTTCAATTTCAGAATTTTCTATTTTTTGTTAAATTACCTAAAACTAAGAAGGTTGGCTAAAAGAATTTGGGTAATGCTTAAATACTATACTCATAGTTGACACTTTATAATGTCTATAACACTGGTTATTTAAATATCTGGGACCATTAATTTTATAAAATAATAATTAAGCTCTTAAGATGTACGCATTATTTCATATTTCTTTTGCAATTTTATTTCTGAAAAAAAACCTGCCAGATTAGATGTTAATGACACTGTACTAAATTAAATATGTAATTAACAAAAATGAGTATTAACATAGAAATAAAAAAAAATAAAGGAATTATTTAAATTCAGATACTACCATTAGACTTCTTTACAATGGTAAATACAATATATCTTCACTGCAATTTAAAGAGTCCTAACGAGTTATTTGGGGGAACTGAGAATCTGTCACCTGTTCAGGGTCCTATGAACTGAGTCAGAAGCAAGACAAAAGAGTGTGAATTATGAACACTCTTCTTTAAATTAAAAGCTTTAAACATAAATTTACAAATAAAAACCTTGCTTCTGTGACCATAGTTATGTATAAATATAGATACTATTAAAGTTTGCTAAGACATTTATTTGGGTTAGATTTGTCATAGATTTTTTATATCCTAAAAATTGGTTATCTTCTCTATTCAAATTATGCAAAAAATATGGTAATTTCAATAGTGCAAAGGAATGCTGCTTTCTGATAGTTCTAATGTCGTTGTTGCTAATTTCTTATTAATGAACTTTCTGAGTACCTATAAAGCACTAAGGTCAATAAGAAACTTTTTAGTATAAAATATAGAAATATTTAATTTTCTAATCATATGGCTGCTTTCCAAGCATAAAATATAAACTTTAAAGTGCTACAGAAATAAATATAAGACAGTAGCAGTAACACTCTATGATGATCAACTATGACTGACTTAGCTTTTCTCAACAATACAATGATCCGAGGAAATCCCAAAAGACTCATGATGGAAAATGCCACATGCAGAAAAAGAATGAATGGAATCTGAATGAAGATCAAAGCATACTATTTTTATTTTCTTTGGGATGGGGTGTGTGTGTGTGTGTGTGTGTGTGTGTGTGTGTGTGTGTGTGTGTGTGTGTCTTTTTCCCTTTGGTTCTGTTTCTTCTTTTACAACATGGCTAATATAGAAATGTGTTTTACATTCTTGCACATGTATAACGTATATCAGGTTGTCATGAGGAGAGAAAAGGAGAAGAAAAGAGAAGAAAATTTTTGAACTCAAGATTTTATTTTAAAAAATGAACATTGAAAATTATTTTTATATGGAATTGAGAAAAAAATGTCATTTATGTTTTTTGAAAAAGAAAGTTATTCCATTACAACATAATAATATATTTACCTATATAAATTAATTAGAAAAGTATATCCTAATCAGAAACAAAGGTTAATTTTAACTATTATTAATGCATCTATTAAGAAAAAGGTTTGTATTTTACTACATTGTCATTATCAAAATTTATTAAATCTTTTCAAATTCCTTTAGAGTTGGAACCAACTCTTAACAATTTCATTTAGCCTTCTAAGATTATAGGACTTTAGGAGTTTTAAAAGCACTTCAGAAATTATCTAGTCTAATCTTCTCATTTTATAATGTATTTATATATAATAATTTATAATCATTTTATATGTAAGTATTTCTTTAAACCACTATTGTCTTCTAAAAGACATAGACTAGTTCTATGTGTTCCTGGACCTTTGTAAAACATTTAATCCAACAAGTTTTATTACAAAAAGATTTTACAAAACAAAAAAATTGGCCCTTATTTTTATCTTTTTTTTTTTTTTTTTTGGCTCATTTGGTGAGGGGTGAGAATAGAGATCTATGGTTTTCAAGAGGAAAATTTTTTTTCTTGAAAAAAAAATAATTCATGTCTGTACTTTCTAAATTTTTGGTTCTATTAATTTATTTAGATGGTCACAATAATAAACAAGTTGTTATTATTATTATTATTAGCAAAGTGAACCATTATCCTCATAAAACAATTAAGCTACTGATTTAAATACAAACTGAATGATATCTACTTCTAGTAACAGTGGAAAGGGCAAAATTGGATGTGCTGAAGTTTTTAGATCATTGGTGATATTTATAATGCTTGCAGTTTGATAATTTAAAAAGGAAGAGAAGACAGTTAATTCGTACATTTCTAATTACACCCAAAAGTCCCCCAAATATATACAATTTCCACTATTACAACTCACCATTCTTCAAAACTATACTATGCAAACTATGCATCCATTTAAACTCTACTGATGACACTTTGGCTCTAAAAATAACTAAATACTAAAGCTAACAAAATTGCCTCAAAATGAGGACAATTTTCAAAAGAATGTATATTCACATATATAAGAACGCATATATATATATTCACATATGTAAGAACACACACATATAAGAAAACAAAAAAAATCAGACATATATCCACATATATAAGAACACAAATATATATATTCACATATATAAGAACACACATATATAAGAAAACATAAAAATCAAAGACATTGCAAATCTTCCCCCCAAAAAAAACCACAACTTTATTGATACTTTATATCTAACATTTATTTAATACTTATTCTTATATTTAATTAAATTTAACAAAAATGTTAAATTTAATTTAAAATACCAAAGAATGTGTTTTATCTAATTTTCCAAGGCAGCATAATCTCAACATTAATTCAATATATCATATGGTGCTTGTAATATGAGATAATTTGGAAATAACATGAGAGCCATGCTACTTTAGTGAACAAAAGTGTACTCTGTCTGAAGAGAAAAGGTCAAATTAGAGTCTTGATTGATTTTGTCTTTTTAAAAAAAACAAGTATAACACTGGTGAGGAGTAGGAATAGAGATGTGTGATTTCACTGATATAATAGGGGACTCACAGGTGAGAAAAATCCCCCTCCAATGCAAGAAGATTTTCTGTGCAGCTTATATAGGATTTAGAGAGTTGTCTAGAGCAATGAAATGCCAGAGGAAAGACTTGAATCCAGGTTTTCCTAATACCAATGCCAACTCATGATCCACTATATCAGACTGTCTTTAATTTTTTAAAGAAAAAAAGAAAGAAAGAATAATACTGTCAGGGGAAGCAGCAGTGGTAAAGAAAATGGAAATTAGCTTTGAAACTTCTCAACTGGCATGAAGGTAAGATGTGAAGCAGTACGAAATGTAAAGAAAGACTGCTGAAGCTGGAGGCAGCAGACCTACGGTCAAATATTGCCTCTGCCACGTTACCTGTGTGAGCTTGGGTCATTCTCTTCTTCCCTCAGAGCCTGTTTCGCGGGCTTGAACTAAATAAGGCCCTTTCCAGCGTTAGATACAGGATTTTAAGGACAACTTCATTCCAGGCCTCAGAAGGGCCATTAGCCCAAGCCAGCTCAGACCTCCTAGCCTGACCAGACGCTTCACTGTGATCCTCACCTACTATCAGAGGAAACTCTTGGTCCCCCGCTGCCTCTACTTCGACTTCTACCCGCCTTCTACCTTCTCGTAGAAGGCGACACGGCCCACCAAGCTACACAGAGCTTGAAAGAAACCTGAGCCAGCGTTCCCAGCCGTCTCCCTTCCGGGAGAGAGTAGCTTGGTCAGCTTGGACATTCCGAGCGGCCGCAGCGCCACGGGATCTACGTGAACAGAATAGAGGTTTCTCCGTCTCGCGAGCCAACTAGTTCGTATGATCTTGCCACCCGACCAGGAATGGGGGGAGGACTCGGAGCGGCAATAGATAATCATAGGATCGTAGTCCTAGAACTAGAAGAAGCCTTACAGGTCCTTTCAGAGATCTGTCCAAGGTACCTCTGACTCCAAAGACTGGAGTAACGTCTTCGGCTCTCCAGCGCAGTCTGTCCTCTAAACGTGAAAAACTGAATTTCAGGGATGCCAAGACTTAAGGATATAAGAAATATCTAAAGACGACCTAATTCAACCCCCTTGTTTGACCAAAAGATGAGGAAACTAAGACCCAGAAAAGTCTATCACTTTTCTGGGTTTTCGTTTTCTAATTTGTAAAATGAAGGGGTAAGACTAATTGATCTTTGATGTCCTTTTCTAACTCTTATTAGGTAAAAGAGGTGAAAACAGATCCAAAACCAAATCCAAAACACTTATTCTGGACGTATATGTTAAGGTAAGTAGCATCTACTGCTCTTGTAAATAAAATTAAAATCATCTACTTGAATCTGGAAGAGATTTTAAATGTTATTTAGTACAGTTTCCTCATTTTTCAGATGGAGTGCAGAGAAACTAAATAATCTAATGAGCCTGAAAATAGTTGAATTAAAGCTGGGAGAAAATTTAGAGGTCCTTTAGTAAGGGGGTTCTTAACCTTTTTATGCTGTGGACACTTTTGGCATTCTGGTTGCACTCATGGGCCTCTTTTCAGAATAGCATTTGTAAATAATTGAAGGAAATGCGAAATTTCAGAGATTAGTAGAAAATAAATTTTTTTTCTCATCCAAATTCACAGACCTCCTCAATCTATCCATCCATCTAAAGTTCTGATTCCACCTTTGTATATTCCATTTTTCTAAGATCTCTTGTACATATTCTCTTCTCTCCAGCAACAGCAGGCAAGCCCATATCACGTTGTACCTTGCTGAATTGATTTGAATTAAGAATGCTTTTCAATATTGTATTAGAAATGCTAGCTTTGGCAATAAGAGTTGAGAAAGAGATTAAAGGAATTAGAGTAGGTAATGAGGTAATGAGGAAACCATGCTGATGATATGATAGTATACTTATACCCCAAAGATTCTACTAAAAAACTATTAGAAATAATCCACACCTTTAGCAAAGTTGCAGGATACAAAATAAACCCATATAAATCATCAACATTCTTATATGTCACTAACAAAATCCAACAGCTAGAGTTACAAAAAGAAATTCCATTTAAAGTAACTACTGATAGTATTAGGAATCTATCTGCCAAGGGAAAATCAGAAACTATATGAGCAAAACTACAAAACACTTTCCACACAAATTAAGTCTGATCTAACCAACTGGAAAAAGATTAAATGCTATTGGATAGGGCGAGCAAATATAATAAAGATGACAATACTACCTAAACTAATTTATTTATTTAATGCTATACCCCAAAAAACTATTTTAATGACCTAGAAAAAATAACAACAAAGTTCATATTGAAAAACAAAAGTTCAAGAATCTCAAGGGAATTAATGAAAAAAAAAATCAAACGAAGGTAACCTAGCTGTACCAGATCTAAAATTATATTATAAAGCAGCGGTTACCAAAACCATTTGGTATTGGCTAAAAATAGACTAGTTGATCAGTGGAATAGGTTAGGTTCAAAGGACAAAATAATCAATAACTTTAATAATCTAGTGTTTAACAAACCCAAGGACCCCAGCTTTTGGGATAAAAACTCAATGTTTGACAAAAATTGCTGTGAAAATTGGAAATTAATAGGGCAGAAACTAGGCATTGACCCACACTTAACACCGTACACCAAAATCAGGTCAAAATGGGTTCATGACCTAAGCATAAAGAATGAGATTATAAATAAATTAGAGGAATATAGGATAGTTTACCTCTCAGACCTGTGGAAGAAGAAGGAATTTATGACCAAAGAAGTACTAGAGATCATTATTGATCACAAAATAGAAATTTTTTATTATATCAAATTGAAAAGTTTTTGTACAAACAAAACTAATGCAAATAAAATTAGAAGGGAAACAAACTGGGAAAACATTTTTACAGTCAAAGGTTCCGATAAAGGCCTCATTTCCAAAATATATAGAGAATTGACTGTAATTTATAAGAAATCAAGCCATTCAGCTCTTTTTGTTGTAGCTAGAAACTGGAAGTTGAATGGATGTCCATCAATTGGAGAATGGTTGGGTAAATTGTGGTATATGAAGGTTATGGAATATTATTGCTCTGTAAGAAATGACCAGCAGGAGGAATACAGAGAGGATTGGAGAGAATTAAATCAATTGTTGCTGAGTGAAATGAGCAGAACCAGAAGATCACTATACACTTCAACAACAATACTGTATGAGGATGTATTCTGATGGAAGTGGAAATCTTCAACATAAAGAAGATCCAACTCACTTCCAGTTGATCAATGATGGACAGAAATAACTACACCCAAAGAAGGAACACTGAGAAGTGAATGCAAATTGTTAGCACTACTGTCTATCTACCCAGGTCACTTATACCTTCGGAAGCTAATAATTAATGTGCAACAAGAAAATGGTATTTACACACATATATTGTATCTAGGTTATATTGTAACACATGTAAAATGTATGGGATTGCCTGTCATGGGGGGAGGGAGTGGAGGGAGGGAGGGGATAATTTGGAAAAATGAATAAAATAAAAAAGATTTATACAATATTTAAAATATATTATCTGATGTGATTCTCATTAAAAAAAAAAAGAAAGAAAGAAAGAAATCAAGCCATTCAGGGCAGCTAGATGGCTCAGTGGATAGAGACCCTGCCCTGCAATCAGGAGGAACTGAGTTCAAATCTGGTCTCAGACAATTAACATTTCCTGGCTGTGCGACCCTAGGCAAAGTCACTTAACCCCAATTGCCTCAGGAAGAAAAAAAAAAGAAAAGAAAAAGAAATCAAACCATTCTCCAATTTAAAAATGGTCAAAGGATATGAACAGACAATTCTCAGATGAAGAAATTGAAACTATTTCTAGCCATATGAAAAGATGGTCCAAGTCATTATTAATCAGAGAAATGCAAATTAAGACAACTCTGAGATACCACTACACACCTGTCAGATTGGCTAGAATGACAGGGAAAGATAATGTGCAATGTGGGATGTGGGAAAACAGGGACACTGATACATGTTGGTGGAATTGTGAATACATCCAGCCATTCTGGAGAGCAATTTGGAACTATGCTCAAAATGTTATCAAACTGTGCATACCCTTTGACTCAGCAGTGTTACTACTGGGCTTATATCTCAAAGAGATCTTAAAGAAGGGAAAGGGACCTGTATGTGCAAGAATGTTTGTGGCAGCCCTCTTTGTAGTGGTCAGAAACTGGAAACTAAGTAGATGCCAATCAATTGGAGAATGGCTGAATAAATTGTGGTATATGAATATTATGGAATATTATTGTTCTGTAAGAAATGACCAACAAGATGATTTCAGAAAGGCCTGGAGAAACTTACATGAACTGATGCTGAGTAAAAAGAGATCATTATATACTTCAACAACAATACTATATGATGATAAATTCTGATGGATGTGGCCATTTTCAACAATGAGATGAACCAAATCAATTCCAACAGAGCAGTAATGAACTGAACCAGTTATGCCCAGCGAAAGAACTCTGGGAGATGACTACTGGGAGATAGAATTCCCAATCCCTCTATTTTTGTCCACCTGCATTTTGGATTTCCTTCACAGGCTAATTGTACACTATTTCAAAGTCCAATTCTTTTTGTACAGCAAAACAACTGTTTGGACATGTATACATATATTGTATTTAATTTATACTTTAACATATTTAACATGTATTGGTCAACCTGCCATCTGGAGGGGAGAAGGAAGGGAAAAATTGGAACAAAAGGTTTGGCAATTGTCAATGCTGTAAAATTATCCATGCATATATCTGGAAAATAAAAACTATAACTAATAAAAAAAAAAAGAATGCTTTCTCAAGAACGGGGTTTCTTAAACTTTTTCCATTCACAACCCCTTTTCACCTAAGAAATTTTTATGTGATCCCAGTTATATAGGTATATAAAATAGGTATACAAATCAAATATTTACTGATAATAAATCATAATTTTGTGACCCTCACATTCAGTTATATGATATGGGGTCATGCCCATCTAGCTTTGTGTTAGATGAACTTTCTTGTAGATAAGGACACTGAGGCTCAGAGAAGTTAAGTAGTAGGATCACAGGATCATTAAACAAGAACTGGAAGGAAACTTAGAGACCTACTAAATTAAGAAAGGCATAGTGTTCAGGAATATGAAGATTAAAGTCCTTCTGTTCCCAAGTGAGAACACTTCTGGGTCTATTGTGTTTGATTCTAAATATGTCTTAGAAATGACATTGATAAACTGGAGAGTGTCCAGAAAAGGGAGATCAGAATGGTGAAAAGAGTATATTGGTCATGTCTAATTCTTTATTTTTATAGTTTAGAAAACTTAACAAAGAAATTAAGTGACTTGTCCAAGGTCACACATAAAGCATGTGACAGTCAGGATTTGAACCCAGACCCTCTGACTACAAATCTATTACTCTTTCCACTACACCATGCAACCAATAAACATTTATCTACCTTCTGCTGTGTACAAGGCATTGTACATGGAAAGAATGTTGTCCATGAGGGTACCATTGTGTGACTCTAAAGGAGAAAGAATAGACATCTCTGGCTTCTCCAACCTCAATTTTTCTACATGGGCAACTTTAATTTCTTCCAAGAGGGGAGGCAGGAGGTAGGGGACAATAGCCATACATTCTGCTCTTTTCAGAGAGAAGAGGTATTGGGCTAGAATCATATCTATCTGTTCCCTTAAATACTGTTAGTCTGAGAAATGTGATTTTTAGATTCAAACTAACTTCTGATCACTATGTCATTATTGAGAGAGAGGCAGGACCCCAGAGCTCAACTCCTTTCCCACCCAAATACCAGTTCCACAATTAACATTTATAGCAATTAGCTAAAAAAATTTCATTATTTAAATCTATAACAAAACTGAAACTGGTGGGGAGAGGGAATGGACATAGAAGAATATCTACTAGACGACATAGAGTGAAGGAGCTCCCCCACTGGGAGCAAGATACAGCTTAATCAAGAGAGTCTTCTCCCATCTTCTCTCTAAAAGCTTAAAAACCTGCACAATATGACAAATAATGAAATGTTTAAAAGGATTGTACATGTGCAACCTATGCATTGTTTGCTATGTTGGGGAAAGAGGAGGGGGAAGAAAGAGGAGAAAAAAAAAGGAACACAAAATCTTACAAAAATAAATGTTGAAAACTATCTTTACATGTATTTGGAAAAATAAAATATTGAGAAAAAATAAATTTCTTCCTCATCCTCTAAATATCTGCACTTACTTTCATCATAAAAATAGAGGAGAGGGGGAGAATAAATGTTCGCAGCTTGAAAATAAAGTCAGAAGAACCCAAAATGATTGCAGAACCTGTGGAAATGAAAGACTGAGAGCTTAAAGAGAATTGAAAAAGCCTGAAGAATTCTTTCTTGCCAACTTCACCCCCAACCCCTCAGACAGGTAAAAGTCATTGATCTCCATCAATAAAGAGAAGAGACTCATATTAGTGGCCTTTAGCAATAATGCATTCCACATTTAGAAAATACAGATATACACAATTCTCTCTCAAAGAGACTCTCAAATAACTGCAAGTTAAAAAGAGAGAATATAAAAACATGAAAATTTTAGTTATAAATATAAGTTAAATTTTAAAGCAATATTATAAGAGATAATACTACACAGTATTCTAGCCAAGGAATCATATGAGTTCAAAAGAAAATAAGATCAATTGAATAAATATTGTCCTGGGAAAAGTTTCATGGAGGCAAGGGGACAGGATTTGAGTGTGAATCTTGAACCATGAATAGCATTTGATTTGAAGCCTTTTATCATTACAGTTAAGGCAATGAGATTTTACAACAGTTTAGGATCAGTGAAAGAACTACACAATTTTTCAAATTCAGGTGAATCCAATCTTTTCTTTCTCAATCCTGGATACAGCTTATTATCAACAGCAACAGTTCAAGAGACATACAGATAGACAGATACATGCATACATACATAGATATGTAGATAGATGCATAGATACAAAGATATATGCATGCATACATAGATATATACATATATGTGTATGCATATATAGATATACAGATACATACATGCACAGATACATATACATACATAGATGCATAGATACATGCATTTATACCTACTTACTAGATACATAGATACACAACTAGATAGATATTTAGATAGATACATGCATAGATAGTAGATACATACATAGACACATAGAAACATAGTTATATTATGCATACATTTATAGATACATTCATAGATAAGATAAATACATGTACACAGATACATACATACATAAATAGATACAAACATATAGACATAGCCAAAGGCTTGGAGTCTGAAGGGAAACCACCTTCTACCCCACCATTTTATAAATGAGGAAAATGAAGCCCAGAAAAAGGAAGAAGCATGTTTAGGGTCACACACAACTTATTTTAGAAGCTATGTTTATTTTTATATTATATTTTTATATTTATTTTATGTTATATTTTATGTTTATAAGTTTTATAAGTTGCATTGGCTAGAATTTGACTTAGGTCCTCTGAATATAGTTGCAATACTCTATCTATTCTGTCATGCTACGTTAGACCAGTGGGCTTTCCATCCACTGTTATGCAATTGTATGAGCAATGAATACTTTATTTTCTTGTTATGAATGTTTAGAAAGATATATCTCACAATATTACAGATTTTATTGAAGATTTGTGGCATTCTGGGGCTCAAAGAAATTTATCATCAAAATATTTTGATCTAGAACAAAATTCAATCTTGTAGGCACCTTGAAAGTTTTTCCCACATATGTTTAAATGCAAGGGACACTAAAAACTGTGAGAAGAGAGATAACTTTTTTCAATGATCCATGATCCACTGAGTATTGAAATTAAATGAGATATACAGGAAGATATATGCTTATCTAAGGTATTTGCCAACATCATAGAAAACAATCTGTACAAAATCCAAACAAACTGAGGACAAGTTATAAAGCTTATGAAATCAATCAATCAATAAGAACTCATTAAATACTTAAATGTCTGATAGGAATTGTACCAAGCAGTGGTGATACAAAGAAAAGCAAAACCAATTTTTGCCTTGAAGGAGTTTACATTTTAAAGGGACAGAGTACATGTAAACAAATATATGTGTGCATATATGTTGTTATTTTTTGTCCTTCATTCTCAGGGAAGTGATGCCATAAGATACAAGTGGGCTGGATTTACGTTAAGGTGAGCTGTGCAAAGTCACTAGCCTCACTCTCCCCTCCAGTGCTACCTGAGTCCAATGACTCAGTGTGTATGTGACTGACAGAGTAGAAGAAAGGTTAACTATGATTAAAAAAAAAAAAAAACCCTCAAGTGACTAGAGGGAGCAAGATCACTTCCTGGAAAAGTCATATTTTGAACTGACTTTTGAAAGAAGCAAAGATTTCAAGAGGTAAAGATGAAGAGGAAGAACTTTCTAGCATAGCTTATATGTTATCTTGGAGACACTAGTAGAACATTGGGGTTATTGGGTGATAGACTGACAGTCAGATATCCTCTAAGGGAAAATCACTTCAGCAGCTCTTTGTATTAGAATAGGGAGAAACTTGAGTCATGGAACTATTTAAGAAGTTATTGCAATGTCCTTGTAACAGATATTGAGAACTTAAACTAAGGGGTGGCAGTGTGAGTAGATTCAAAAGAATATCTTCAAAAAATATGAGCTTTAGCAACTGATTGAGTTGTTATGATTACAAATGTGGAAGACTTGAATTATGACAATAGAAGACTCCTCAGAGAGGTACTTCAAAAAAAGCAATCAATTAAAACCAACATAACATCAGTTATTAAAAGTTTCCATGGATCCATCATATTACACTGCATTCTAGAATGCTCTATCCTAAGCATTTTATTTACCTTAGAGAAGAAGACACATACAGTACTCAAACAAACTAAATTTTTAAAAAGGCAGATGTTTGGAAACCAGTTTTCTAAGAACATTAAGCCAGGAACTAGATTTTATCCTGGAGCTAATTCAAAGGAACAGTCTTTAAAAGCAGCAGGCAAACTCAGATTTAACTAAATCATATTGAGCAGCATTATAAATTGGCACATTTTTTTTTTGAGAACAACTACTGATAGTTAAAAAACAAAAACAAAAACAATTACCTACTTAAAAATAAGACATTCTCTGCTCCACATAAAAGATCCACAGTTCTAGCTGTAGAAAAACTGAATTTTATCATTACTTTATTGCTTGAGAAATCTTGAAAAATAATCACTGAAATCTATAGGATTTTTTTCTGGCACTTTAAAAATGTTCACTTTAATGATTTCCCCCCAAGATTCAAGATCTTGAAACTTAATTTCAAAGGAAGCAAAATTTCAACTTAGATAACTAAATGTAATAGTTTCCCATGTAAATCATGCTTTAGAAAATTAGGAAAAAATATTTAATCAAAGATTGCCCCTAAGCTAATCTCTGGCAACAGAAATCAATTAATAGAATTTTCTTATGTTTGTTACATAAGCATTCTTGATAGCCTGTTCAAATTACAACTTGAGAATAGACTATTGTATAAATCATACAGAGAAATCTAATTAAAAAGCCTTTTAGTGTCACAAGGAAGCTTTCAAATTACGTTGCCTCTGAGACAGTTTGAATTTCTTCATTTAATTATAAATCCAGAATCGGTTCTTCTAAAAGTAAGAGATTTTCAGTCATCAGTGTTTGTAGGCCCACAACCATTAGACTACTACTTCATAATTACTGTCTTTTTTTTTAATGTACCATATTGTTTACTTTCATAATACAGTTTGAGAATTGTGGTTGGGCTGATTCTTTTGTATAAATTATTTTTATTCTAAATTTAAAAACAAAACAAAACAAAACAAAACAAAACAAAAAACAAAACAACATTCTGTATATATGGAGAGCAAAAGACAAAAAGAGAATTATAAATAGAATCATGATACTCCATTTTGTACTGCCAACTTATACATATACACACACACACACACACACACACAGAAGAAACTCCACACATTGTTGTGCCACAGTTCTCTTTTATTATCCTGACTTAGTTTCATTAATTATTCTGTTTCATTTTATAATTGTTCTGCTCAATCCTGCAAAACCACCCCTCCCCTCTTAATCATCAGAATATTTGATAAGGATAAAAGATCTTAAGATGTCTCTCCCCATCTCCAAGGTGCCTCTCCCCATTTTGTCATCCCCATATCTGGTGGCTCACCCCACCTTGTCAGAGTCCCATTCCTATGCTCAGCACCCTAACTCCATCCCTGCCTCGGTTTACCCCCTGTATCTGAGCCACATCTATATATGTCATTGACAACTCAGATTGTTTGCTGGATTCTTGGAGACAATAGTCTCATTCAGCCCTGGGACCAAACCATGAATCCATTTGGTCCCAGTAAATCTCTCCCTTTTAAATAAAATATTAACTATTCTCTAATCTCTATCTGGCCTCAGTTTCTCTAGCATTACAACATTACTTTCAAAACTATTTGTCTATGCTTCCTTCTGCATTTCTATTTCTTCTTATGGGTTTAAAAAATATTTCAAATGTCCCCTTTTTGTTCTTTCCCATGGAATTCCTCACTTTCTTTAAAAGTCAAGTGAACCACTACTTTCTACATGAAGTTTTTCATGATCCTTTTCCCAAAACTCCATGTACTTTCCTATAATCTCCCTTCAAAAATACTTTTCACTTATTTTGTAATTTTTCTATATACATATATATATATACACATATGTGTGTTATTTGTGTATATATGTATGTGTGTTTATGCTGAAGATTGCCATTTCCTTCTCCACCTAATTTTGCAGATAAAGAAACTGAGACAAACAAAGTTAAGTGACTTCACACAACTATTAAGTGCCTGAGACTGGATTTGAGCCCAGGAAGATGAATCTTCCTGACTACAGGCTCTGAACTCCATCCACTGAGTTACCTTTCTCCTTCCCTGGTTCCCCCAACCCCTGCTTCCCCCAACCCCTTCCTCCCTCTCTCTCTCTCTCCCTTTCTCCATCTCTCCTTTCCCTTTCTCCCCTCTCTCCCTTTTTCTTCCTCTTTTTCTATCCCTTTTTCCCTTCCTCCCTCCCTCTCTTTCTTCTTCCTTCTCCCAATCTCTCTCATTCCCTCTTTCTCTCTGTGTGTGTCTCTGTCTTTCTGTCTCTCTGTCTCTGTCTCTGTCTCTCTCTTTCTCTCTCCCTCCTCCCTCTGTGCTTTTAAAGACAATCCCCACTTATACAAATTCTCCCATAAATTATAAAGTTATAATTCATCCATTATTGCTTATATTGTGCAATTTTGCATGGATAAGAATTGGAGCAGCAATCAATTATCTCTTCCTTTTTATATGTGACTGACCCAACTCTTTCTGACCACACATTTCTGATGACATGTGATTCCTATATAATTGAAACTTTTAAAATATGAAAACAGACTTAAATTCTTAGCATTTTATAATAGGAAAGAACACAAGGTCAAATACTTTGTTTCATATTTTCCTAAGGCAACATTTAGGGTTCTTGTTCATATATATTTGAGCCCCAAAGTATCCCTTCTCAAATTAGCTTGTGACACTTTAATAAAGAAAATTAGAGATTATTTTGAATAACGTTTTCTGGATTGAATTTTGGTTCTAGATTTTTTAAAGTTATCTTTCACTTAACTCATAAAATAATAAATGCACAGCCAATCTAAAATTCTATCATATACATTAGTTTAAAAAAAAAAAACTTCATTGTGGATATGTAAAAATAAAAATACACAAAATATATGGCTTTTAAAATTACATACATTCTCCAGCAGAGGTCACTGGTATATATGTCAATTTACTGGATATTTCTTTGCATTTATATCTAGAGTTATGGGAAATATTTATGGGTGTCTTGTTTTTTCTTTCATCAAATAGATCATAGTTCTTCATAACCTAGCCCCCCCTATCTTTCAGTCTTCTCCATATTCCTTGCCACAAGGGATTCTTTGCTATTCCACAAACAAGATACTCCATATCTGCTATGAGTATTTTTTTCCTCTCCCCATAATTGGAGTGTCCTTCTTCTTCATTTTCACCTATTAATTTCCCTGGTCTTCTTTAAATCCCAACTAAAATTTTATCTTCTATCAGAAGCCTTCTCTAATTCTTTAAATTCTCTCAATTATTTCCTATTTAGCCTATACACAACTTGTTTGTATGTATTTGTTTATGTGTTTCCCACATTAGATTGTGAGTTCCTTGAGAGTAAGGATTGGCTTTGGCCTTTTTATGTATACCCTTACCCCCCATAGTGCTTTGCACAAAATGTTATCTATTTCTGAAGAGGACCTGTGACATCATGGGGTATCTTGAACTTGCCTATGAATTGGATTCAAGTGAGGCAAATCTCACTTTTCCAGAGTCTAGTTGCAGGACAAAAGTCCAGATAACTGGCAATGGTTCATGATGTAGTGGATGATCTTGGCATCTTTGATGTTTGAGCTCTAAGCACTCCATAGCACCTTCATGCTCCACTGGAACAAATTGTTCTCATCTACCTATTCTGTCAGGAAAAGCCTATGCTTGGGATAGACATTCCCCTAAATCACTGATGGGTTTAGAGGTCTATTCGTAACCCTCAATCTGGTTTAGCCCATCTGCTAAAACGGTTTTGCCAAGGAGAAAGGGAGACATCAAAGGTGAATGAGGAGCCCTGAAAAGAGCTCACAAGCCCTCACCCTATAGGTGCTAGTCTTCACCAGACACTCCATAGCATATAGTAAGCATATAAGACATGTTTATTGACTGACTAACTAATTTAAATAAATCACATTTGTTTTTACCCACCCTAGGATGTTTCTGGAAGAGGAAGTTAGGTGAAAAGTTAATGTACAGGGATTAACTTAGGCATTTCTGAGCCCAAGAATTATGTTTCTAAAAGATGCATTTGAGAACTGGGATTAGTAGAACAATATCTTTATCCTCTGGTTAACAATGGTATGTTATTGATATGTATAGTATGTTTGCTCTGGTTTCACTCTCTAGTTTATTACATTTTATCTAAGTCAAAGTTCTGAAGTATTAGGGGTATTGAGGTTTCTCCTTGACCATCAGTTGTGTTCCCCTCAGTTTTAGGGGCCCAGTGGCTAACACTCACATTTCATTTAATCACTCAGCACTGGATTAGCTTTTACAAAGGAATATTTAATACAAAAATATAGTAAGAATAAACATACAAACATTCCTTCCTAATATCTGGTGGCACAATCTGATGAGGGAGAAAACCAAACAGCCCAGTATGTAAATGACATCCTCTAGAGAAAAATTTCTTTTTTATACAACCTTACAGTCTCTGGAGAAACTCCTTTGTTATACAAACTTCTGCATATCCTATGGAAGCTGAAAAGTCTTCTCAGATTTGTATCTGTTGTTCTATTATCCTGTTGTGTATAAAATAAAGATCTCAAGCTATGCCTCCTTGCAATATGGGAGATATTGCCCACCAAGAAAGACATCTTGGTGTTATTTTCCTAATCAGTAAAGCCTTTCTTGTCACAGATTTGAGTAGGTGAATTCCTTCGCTAGGAATCCGCCCTGGGCACTTTGGAGGGAGGAGGAGAGAGACAGACAGACAGAGAAAGAGAACCACAGACCCATCTCTGCCCAGCATACCACCCTCTGCAAATCCTCCTAAACCACTTCAGACTAGAGGTAGGGAAAGATGAAAGGAGAATTAGTCTCACAGTTTCTAAATTAGTTCAGTTCCTATACAGCATTAAAACCTCCAAACTCAAATACACAACCTTCTATGGAGTCCCCAACCTGCAGAGCAGGTTGTAACACCCAGCTCTGGGTCCTGTACTCCTAGAGCTACAAGATTTAAACCGCAGGGTCATATTAGAGACTCCATTCCCCAATCTAGAACAGAAAATAATTAAATGAAAAGTCAAAAGACCAGCTCATTGGCTAAATAGCCTGAGGATGTTGTTTTCTTCTCTGAAAGAAGGTCTAAGGACTCTTCTCAGTTAGTGTATGATCTCTACAATCTCTACAATTCTTTCATACAGTGCACAAGGGCAGAAGTCACCACCACCACAGTAGGGTATTTAAAAGATGCCAGAAGTTATAGTCATTGAAAAAAAAATACTATCCCCAACCACATGGTGGGCCAACACAGATTGTTCCTACATCCTCTAATCTTTCAGGCTTCCAAAGAATGTTTTTTTATCTTTGACAGGGATGATACAACCTTAGCAAACAGAATATTGGCACAAACTCCTGTTAAACATATTCACAAGTAAATGCAGACAAGTTAATAATTTGCCCAAGGTGGCCCAGCTAGGAAATATTTGAGACTGGATTTAACCTCAGAAGTTCCTTTTTCCAGGCCCAGCACTCTAGCCACTGACTCACCTCGCGTGAGATGAAGGGAGGAAGGGAAGGAGGGAGGGAGGGAGAGAGGAAGGAAGGGAGGGAGGGAGAGAGGAAGGAAGGGAGGGAGAGAGGGAGGAAGGAAGGGAGGGAGAGAGGGAGGAAGGAAGGAAGGAAGGAAAGGAGGAAGGGAGGAAGGAAGGAAGGAAGGAAGGAAGGAAGGAAGGAAGGAAGGAAGGAAGGAAGGAAGGAAGGAAGGAAGGAAGGAAGGAAGGAAGGAAGGAAGGAAGGAAGGAAGGAAAGGAGGTAGGAAAGGAGGAAGGAAGGAAGGAAGGAAGGAAGGAAGGAAGGAAGGAAGGAAGGAAGGAAGGAAGAAAGGAAGGAAGGAAGGAAGGAAGGAAGGAAGGAAGGAAGGAAGGAAGGAAGGAAGGAAGGAAAGGAGGTAGGAAAGGAGGAAGGAAGGAAGGAAGGAAGGAAGGAAGGAAGGAAGGAAGGAAGGAAGGAAGGAAGGAAGGAAGGAAGGAAGGAAGGAAGGAAGGAAGGAAGGAAGGGAGGGAGGGAGGAGAAAAAGAAAGAAGAATGGAAGGAGGAAAAAGAGAGGGAGAGAAGAAAGGATGAAAGAAAAAAGAAAGAATAGAAAGAAGGGAAAGAAAACAGAGAAGGAAAGGTGATGAAAGATAATGTATTAATTACAGAACAGGCTGCTAAGTGCGAGATGTGCTGGTCCTCGCTGCACGAGGAGCGTACATTCTAACGGATGACGACAGCACAAAAAGGCGGGCTGGGAGGGACTGGGATACTCACAGGACAGTCCTGTGTGGAGATGAGCAGGAAGGAGCATAGAGGCCCGAATCTGGGCGGTGTGGGGGAAGGGCACCCGCTGGTGAGAGTTAGCCCTCTCCCCCGCCGCAGTTTCTCGAGGCCGTGGGTGTGGGACTCTGTAATTCCCTCCCTGTCTGACCGCGCTGAGGTAAGTCACATGCCTGACCCAGGCCCTTACTTGGGAGAAGAGGGTCCCTCGTGTCCCTTCCCCCTCTAAGTCTCGGGGGCGGTCCCCTGATTTTGTGACTGTAGAAAGATGGTGGAAATAGTAAGGTAGTCTTTTTAGGGTTAGACAAGTCGGAGTTCTTATTGGGTTGCAATCAGACAAGAACTCCAAGCATTGTTTCCGAGGAGCTGGACAGATCCTAGACACTGCCTGGCGGCCCCACGTGGACAGCTCGTGGCACTGCTTAGGGGCACAGCGCGGCGCTGCAGGGAGGGGGCGGGCTGAACGCAGGCACCGCCTTCCCCCATCCTCGAGAGGGCGCTGCACCCCCAACGCTCCCGGAAGCCGCTCTGACTGGCCGCGGCAGTGACAACAACGGCCTAGCCAAGAAGCTTTGTCTTTCCGGAAGTGTCCGGCCGAGCCCAGCAACGGCGGCTGACGGCCATCGGTATCCAGGGTAGGGGGAGAATAACGGCCACGGCGGGGACCACGGAGATCGAAAGGGACGACTGGTGGTGTTCGGGCGGTGTTTGGGGCGCCATGGACGAAGCTAGCAGCTGTGGCAGTGGGGGCGGCTTCCGCCCCGGGGTGGACAGCCTGGACGAGCCGCCCAACAGCCGCATCTTCCTAGTGATCAGCAAGTACACGCCGGAGTCGGTGCTGAGGGAACGCTTCTCGCCCTTCGGGGAGATCCAGGACATCTGGGTGGTGCGGGACAAGCACACCAAGGAGTCCAAAGGCATCGCCTTCATCAAGTATGCCCGCAGCTCGCAGGCCTGCAGGGCCATGGAGGAGATGCACGGGCATTGCCTCAGCCCCAGCGACTCCAAGCCCATTAAGGTGAGGGGGCGGTAGGAAGGGGGGGGGGAGTCTGCCCATCGCCCTGACTGCCGGGGCCCCCAGAGAGCCGAGGCTGCCAGACCGAAGTGGAGGGGGTGGGGGGCCAAGGCAGCCCCATTGCCCGGACGGGCTCTGTTACGGCTTCGGCTCCTCCCCCTCCCCCTGCCTATCACTACCCCCGTCCCTTCTTCCACCCCGGCTTCTATACCTATACCTGCGGCCCCCCCTACCACCTGTGGCGCGGCTTCTGCCACTGCGCCAGGCCCGGCTTCTCCCCCAGCTCCCAGCCCGCTACCCGCCCCTGCCCCTCCTCCTTTCTCCAACACCTTTCACCTACAGCTCCTGGCTGAAACTATTTGCCTGTGGGCAAACTAACTATTTGCGATTCCCACCCCCAGCAAACATAAACGTACGTTCTCGCTTCTCTCTCGGACTCCGGAGCCTCGGGACAGTTTTGTGGATTGAAATTGTTGTCTGTCTTTTCTGTTGTTGCTTTGGCTAAAAGAAGCAGATTTGACGCGTGGTATTTTATTATTTGACAGCAGTCGAATCACTACCGGTTTTTGTTTTTGATTTTTTTAGCCCCAATTAAGGCAATTCCTTGGTGCCTTTAGCCCATCTCACTTTGGGGAGGAAAATTCCAAAACAGTTGTTAGGACAATTGTTCTGAAATCTTTCAGTTTTTTATTTCATTCCTCGGATAAAGAGGAAGGTCCAGAAAAAACACGACAGCTTTAAAGATGTGATTATGGCTGTAGAACAAGGGTTGTGTGACAGAAGTCTCCAAATTATAATCAGGTAGTTATTGTTTAATTAGGACACCTGTGACTAACACTTTGGTTTCATCAGTTACTGGTGGCCAGAATTTTGACCAATCCAATGCTCTTCTCATAAATTCATCTTTTTAGAAATTATAAACCCTGAAATCCACCCTTTACCAGTTTTGCAGAAATTTGTTATAGTGTCAGTCAAGCTTTAATACCGAGCCACTATAGGTAAAGTGCTATGCTAATTGCTGCAGATTTAAAGACAGGAAACAATCTGCATTCAGAAGTATATTTTGTTCCAATGAAAGAGGACACATGTAAATATTGATATACTTAAGGATACACAGATATTTATGCAGGTAATCTAAAATGGAAAATTTCCTAAATTGAATACATTTTTTCCCCTATCTTCCAAGTGCCTGTGTTTTTTAATTTTTTTTTATATGTCATACAATTTTTTGGCAGTCTGGTGAAACTGATATGTTCCTCAGAATAATACTTTTAAATGCATAAAATAAAACCCCTGGTCCTGACCTTTGGTGTCCTTTACATGCCCCTCTCTCTCCCAAAGAATAGAAGTCTGAAATCCCATTGGAAGATGTGAGTAGAAATAGGAAGACCAACTGTATTGTAGAATAAAATCTAGGATCAGTCCTGAAAATTCTGTTAAGAGATTCAGTGACAACTGTCAACAAGATGAAATTGAGAGTAGTAAAGATTGAACAATGGATTGTAGAGTTCTGGATTGAGTTGTTTCCATGACACCTAAGGATACTAAAGATTGAGCTATCTACCTATAGTGAATAGAGTAGGAAAAAGCTATTTGTGAAGGAAACTGCTGCCTCTTTCTTCCTAGTTTTGGCTGTAAAGAGAAGCCAGAAACTAGTAAGTTTGCTGAGCCTGAAGACTGGTACTTTGATCTGATTAGGTCAACAGATGAAAATTGTGAACCTAAGACAAATATTTGGAAAACAGGAACTCAGTAAAATATTTATTGAGCATATAGTATGCAAAGTATTATGCTAGATGTTGAATAAGGTGGCAGAAAAAAAAAAAAACTTCCCCATATCCAATTTTGATTTTACAATTAGAGTTTACAATTAACAGGAGTACTAATAACTTAAATTATATGGTGATTTACAGTTAGTAAACATATTTTTCATTTGCCCCTCAAACAACCAAGTTAAATCACCTGGGTGCCTTAGAATTTTTCCTTTACAAATACAGAAGCTAAAACTCAGGTCAAATCATTTGTCTCAGTAAGAAATTCAAGTCCAAGTCTTCTGACTACAAGTTCTTTTTCCACAAGAGACATCAAATTGCATTTTCAAGGATGATCATACATGTTTCTTTGATGATATCCTTTACACTTCTTTTGCAATTCCTTATTTATAATAATGGAGTTGCAGCTTGCTTATGCTGTTTTAGTCATTGAAATCTATTAAGAAACTTGTTATGTGTTTGTATTTCTGGTTGTTAAAGACATCTATCATATTAAAAATATGAGCTTAATGAGATTGTTGCTAATCAGTTTGTTTTAGAAAACTTTAAAATCGACAAACTTATTGAGCATCACCAGTCAGATATGCATATATATATAAAGAGAGAGAGAGAAAGAAAGAAAGAAAATCTATTCATTTATTATGTTGGTGGATGAAAATATGCATAGAAAAAGTGGTAACAGAATATAGCAATTTGTAAATGCTGTTTCAGGTGATGATTTTATTAATTTGTAAAGATTTCCATGTAGAATTGACGAGAAACTACTAAATTTCCTATCATTAATCAAACCCATATCAATACTTCAGAGATCTGTAATTTCATTGATATGTATAGTCCTTTTATTAACAGAAAGCATAATCCCTGTTTTGACTTAGTAGATGATAATACCAATGGTTTATATTTATATAGTGCATTAAGGTTTGTAAAATGCTTTACATATAATATTTCATTTGTTCCTCACGACAGTCCTTTGCAGTAGATAATATTAAATATTATTTCCATTTTACATATGAAGAAACAGTTTGAGAGAAGGTAAGCAACTTACTTAGGGTCATACAACTGGTATGTGTTTGAGGCAGAATTTGAACCTAAAATTTCTTGACTTTTAAGTCCACTGCTCTTGATCTACTGTACCATATACCTTAAAGGATTGATGTAGCTGAAAAATCTAGCACCCTGTGGCCAGACTAGTTATCTATGAGTCTGAATTGAACTGGGATAATCCTAAAAAAGCGAATCATCAGAAAGCCTTTTACAGTATTTTTTCAGACCAGTTCTTTTTAATGCCCATCAGAACTTGTATTTCAGTTTGAGGATCTAGGATCATCTCCATACCACAAGAAAACATCAGATAAGGACATTAGTGGTTCATATATTATTTTTAATATTTATTTTGTATTGTAGAATTTTAATAGAACACAAAACATAATAGTCATAAAAGTACTGGGGATCTATAAAAGGCTATGGATTAGTTAACTAATTTAACTAAATCTATTTCTTAGGTTTTTATTGCCCAAGCAAGATCATCTGGGAGCCACAGAGATGTTGAAGATGAAGAACTTACAAGAATTTTTGTTATGATACCAAAATCATACACTGAAGAAGATCTAAGGGATAAATTTAAGGTATGAATACTTTTAGTCAGATAGCATTTCTAATAAAATAATTTCCCAAAATTTGCCTATTATGTTATTTGATATTTAGGATGGATGTTATTGATAATATTGTAGGAAATATTTGAATACTTTTTATAGTCCTAGTGCATGTAATATGTTAATAGTAGTTAATATAATACATATTATTTCATAGTGTTAGCGCTACATGGCTATAATAATGTAGTTATGAACTCCTAATTTGCATATATGTCTAAATAACTGGCATGATTATATTTCAGTTTTACTTTTCACCAAAGGCCTAAGCTGTTGATGTTAAATTTTTTGAATGAACTTTGATTGTCCATACTATTTTTGTTTTTTAAAATCTTTAGGTCTATGGAGACATCGAGTATTGCAGCATTATTAAGAATAAAACCACTGGAGAAAGTAAAGGTTTGGGCTATGTAAGATACTTAAAGCCATCACAAGCTGCCCAGGCCATAGAAAACTGTGATCGAAGTAAGAATGTGTTTGGCTAATACTTTTAAAATATGCTTTTGAAAATCTATCCATTTTTATTTCTTTAAGAAAAATTCTCAATTCTGGTTTTACTTCTAATATGACCTTAACCTTAGTAGTTGGGTTTTAAATATATTAAGTCCTGAGATGGTCATTTTTCAAGCAACTGATAACAATTTTCTCAGACAACAGCATCTTAATAACAAAAATGTCAGAATAACCATCATGATAGATAAGATGAGAATATTAATTTTGAAAAGAATTTACATAGAGAAAAAAAAAGTCTTCTATTTCTTTGTATTAAAGACATATCTCTTTGGACACAGTAATCATAAATTGTATTTTATTATGTCTAGTTCCAAATTAGCTCAGAGTTTTATAAAATAATAGTCCCTCCCTCCAAAAAATAGTTAAGTATGTATAGTCAAGCACAAATTGGGGTTTTGAAGGGAAAAAAGTAAAGTTCTATGAAAATGTAAGCTGGCTATTTCTAGTAGTTAAACAATTAGATAGTTTGGTGAGAGGTAGCAGGTACATAATCATAAAATATGCTAAGAAACAAAGTAGTATGATTGGTAGAACGTTATAATCAGGTAAATCTGGTCAGACCCTGGCTGTAACATATACCAATTTCCCTGGTAATTCAGATATTAATAAATTCCAGATTATTTGTTAATTTGTGAAAATGAAGAGAATTTTCATGTCAGGAGTTCCCTAACATCAGAAGTTGAGATCAGCAAGGGAAAAACACACACATGCGCACACGCGCACACACACACACACATATGCATGCACGTACACACGCACACAAAATGAAGCACTGGTGGAATACATGCCATTTATTGAAACTGAAAATGTATGAGCTATCTTTTTCAGGTTTTAGAGCAATCTTGGCTGAACCTAAAAATAAAGCATCTGAATCTTCTGAACAAGATTATTATAGTAGTGTGAGGCAAGAGGCATTGGGACATGAACATAGAGTAAATATGTTTCCTTTTGGTAAGTAGTACTACTTTTTATGATAATATGTGTGATCTGTTTTTATAGACAATCTATCCATGGATAAAAATTACATAGGATAGGTAGCAATTGTAATTGCATCCTTGTATGTAATACCCACATTGTGATGATCACAAATACTTGGAGTTTTTGAGTGTGTAAACAATCTCTAAAAATGAGTAGTGAATGAAAAGTAAAAGCCAAATTTAAAAAAAAAAATTATTTTGAATCTTAACTATCATTGAACATTTCAATTGACAAAAACAAAAAAAGATGATTGTATGTGAAACTGTGAATATGCCATTATATATCATTTTTTTAAACTGTTTTAATTTTAACATAATAAGAACTAACTTGCCTTCTTTGTGTCCCCTTTGAAACTTTTTTCTTCTGTGTACTTTAAAAATTATTAGATTGACTCGTTTCCTTTTTTTCATATTTGTCATTATCCACTTAATAACCTTCCCTTATAACCAATAAATCTAATTAGAACATATCAGCAACACATTGGTCATGTCTCATTCTGCACCTGTAGTTCATCACCTTTCTGTCAAGAGGCAAGAGACATGTTTCATTTTTAAAGTTGTTTTTCTTTACATTATTGTGATCATCATATAAATTGTTCTATTTCTGTTCATTTCAGTCTTCATTAATTGATACAGAAGCTTGCAGGTTTCTCTTAATCCTTCATATTTCTTATAACATAATAATATCCCATTACATTTATATACCATGATTTATTTGGCCGTACCTCAATTGATGAGTACTCACTTTGTTTCCAAATCTTTGCTATGATAACAACTTCCCAAATTGCTGTTGCAAATTGTATTTATGCATTCATTCCTTCTAACTCCCAGGGGGACATAGCTAGCTATTATAACTCTACCAAAAGTGTATCCTATAGTTTCTCCAGTAATTACTATTTTCATTAAAAAGTAAAGTTTTAGAGACATTTATAAATGCTCAGGATAACTTTTATATTGTAGAACTTATTTCGTAACAATGGTAAAGTCATTCTCTTAACCATACATGAGTTATTTAGTTACTGCACAATCATTTTTCTACCATGCTTCTGGGCTGACTGACTTCTGCTTCTGCTTTGCTGGCTCAGGTACATCATCATACCCACACTCACCTGCTCTTTGATATATTCAACATAGTGGAAGAGATCTGCAGTCTTGAACATCTGCCTCATGAATGTACTGTCTTTGGATTTGAATCAGAGAAAGGTTACTGAAGTACAATGGCTAGTGAGAGTAAGAATTCTGAATCCCCAGAAATTTGAGGAATATATTTTCCTAGCTGAAATTCATGGCAGAATATGAAGTATATTACTGAATAAACTAAACCTATTCTCTGCTTATATTTCTCTATGTAGTGAGTTTTCTGTCTTTTGTTGTTGGTCTCATTACTGAAAGCAAGCAAGAGAACAAACCTAGAGGCATTCCAAACAATTGAAATTATTTTATTATATTTACATGTTTTAAATTCTTTAGATGACTCATATTTTATTTTAAGGCTCATGTACCTAAAACTTTCAGCATGTTTTAGATTAATAAGTGTACAGAAATTTGATGATTTAATTTGTTATTTTGTTGGAGAAGAACAGCCAGAATTTCCCTCTTTTGAAAAGAATGATATCCGAGGCCAGGAGACCATCTCCAAACGCTTGTCAGTGGTATCACGAGTTCCTTTGACACAAGAGCAGCTCTACAGCATTTTTGATATAGTCCCAGGCTTGGAATATTGTGAAGTTCAACGAGATCCTTATTCTAACTATGGTAAAAATAAATTTTAATTTTCTTTCTAAATTAAGCTCTTACTCTGTTTAAAAATAACTCTCTATAATTGTTCCTTTTTGTGATCAATTTTTTTTTTTTAATGATCACATGACAGGATTCAGAGTTTTTCTTAAGTTCACCTCTCTGAGTTTTAGAAATGTCATCTTCACTTTGTTTCCCTATAAAAGATGGGGTTTTTGTTGTCATCCATAATAGTCAAACAAAAATTATATAAATCTTCTAACATATAATAATTTTTTTAAAGAATTACATAAATCTTATGAAACAGAGCTCACCATATTTGTAAATATAGAACAAAAAAAATCTTAGTGCCTTACTTCTGTAAATCCCAACCCAGTTGAAGGTAGTCAGGTGAATTCTAGGCCAAATTATGTTGTCTGAAAAGTTTGTCTGGTTCCCAACTTCTAACCCTCACCAGCTTCTTCCTGTTTCTTCCACCTTACCTCTTTTGCCTTATTTCAGATCCCATTGATTCCCTGATCTCTTTAGTCTCTTTTTGAATCAAACAAGGAAAGATCAGATAAATTTTTTGGACTTTTTGAAGGACTGTTTTTAATTTGATTGGAATTAAATCACACTGGATTATTACTTTAACCAGACATTTGCCTTTTAAATAATTACAGTTGATTATCTGACTCTGGAATGATTTCCTTTAACAAGAGGAAAAGAATACTCAATATTCTTTTGGTCCTGATACCATACTGATCTTTTCCTTTTAGGGTGACAAGTCAGGTAAGCATGGTGCATGGCCACCTTGTCTGCCACTACCCCTTTACCTTACATAAGCCATCTTTGGTCTAAGTCTGCTATAGTTCTACTAAGAACTCCTAGAGTTTGAGTCTATATCCTATCTTCATTGATTTTTTTTCAAGACCTGAATCAATTTTTGCCTGCCATAAAAGAAAAAAAGTAGGTTTGTGGGTACAGCAACCTTCTCTGCTCTTGACAATACAAATTATTTTTGTTATTTTGTTAAATATATAAACCTTAACTCAATTTCAGTTCTTTTCTCCCAAGATTTCTAAATACATATTTTGTTTTCTCACATTTAATATTTTTAATAAGAAAATCATTGTTTTTCCCCTTTTCACTGTAGAACAATAACAATAATAATAACTACAATAACAAAAATAATATATTAAGTTTTGCATAGTACTTTGCATACACTATCTCACATGAATTACTTAATAATTCTGGGAGGTAAGTAATCTAAATGATACTGTTCCTATTTTACAGATGAGGAAAGTGACTCTCAGAGATATTAAGTGATTTGCCCTTACTAAATATCAGAGGTTGTATTTGAGCCCATGTCAAGTCCAGCTCTTTTCCACTATACTACATTGCTTCTATATCCCATGTGGATCCTTTTCCCTTCTGTGTTGTCCATATCTCTTGTTAAGAAGTTTCTGACAGTTTACCATTGAAGTGTAACCTCTTCTTTAGCAGAGTTATTTCTGTATATGTAGAATTTTATTTTAACCAATTTAACAGGACATCAAAATTTCTGTTTGAGTCTTAATAAAAAGAAAAACTTCCTAACAATTAGAACTATTCTAAAACTGGAATGGGCTGCTTCAGGAGGTAGTATATTTTCTCATTGGAGGTCTTCAAGTAAAGACTGAATGACACTTGTTAAGTATGTTGCAGACAGGATTCTTTTTTAGCTGATTTAACTAGGTAGCCATTGGCATTCTTTCCAATTTTGATTTCATTGGAATGGTAACTTGTTCTTAGATGGTAAAAAAAAAAGGAAATATTACAGTGGAATATGTTCTCAAAAAAAAGGAAAATGGAAAAAGTAACTGCTAATTGAAAACTGATCAAAGTGTTAACAACTGGTTGTTGAAATGAAAATGGAGATGACTTAGGGAGAAATGATAGTGTCATGCTAGATTTGTTGTAGCCAAGGAGGCAAATCAATACTGGGCACATTGTCGTGAATTCTGGATTTCACAGAAGGGGAGAGTCAAGATAGATTCTGAAATGGAAAATTATTCAACAGAGATAGAAGAGTAAAGACAGATTCTGAAAGGGAAAGTTATTCAACAGAAATAGGAAGCTTATAAAGACAAAAAACTGGTGATATAATTTTGACTAACATAGGTAAAGAAAAGAAGCCTTTAAAGTAACTTTAGTTTCAGAAGGAACTCTCCATTGAACTCACTTTCAAAAAGAACACATACTGTAGTTGGAAAGAGATATATAACCAAGAAAAAAATAAAAAAGAATGTCACATACATCTGACAGGAAGTAAGATTAAAGCTAACTAATTGAGAATGAAAAAATGCTAAGAATAAAAAGTAATTTTTTTTAAAGGTATATTCAGGACAAAAGGAAGATAGGGATATATTGTACAGATAATGATATCAACAATCATCAGATTAAAAAGTAAACTGAATAAATTTCATTAACATTTTATCACTTGAGAAAAATGATCCTCAGACAGGAAAGAGTAGGACAAATATGATTAAGAGGAAATCAAAGTTGGATACAAATGAGAGCATCCAACAGCTTTGAACGCAAATCTTCCTACCTGGACAAATTGTACTATAAAATAGTACATTAATGTACTCATTCATTGTCATTTTCTAAAGACATCTTAATGTGATTCTCACCAGAAATATTACTTTTCAAAAAATGGAATTTGAGGCTGGGTTGCTGAAAAAGCACGGCCAGTAAATAGCAAGGATAGGCCTTTTAAGACAAGCCAAATACTGTACTTCATTGTGCTGCCTCTTCCTGGAGGAACTTATAGAAATAAGCATAAACTGCTGACTGTGTAACCTCTGTGAAACTATGTAGAAAGGGGAGCTTTCTAAAAGACATTTGCCTTGATTTTTAAAAATTAGAAGAAAACAAATTTTGTAACTCACAGGCCAATATTTTGAATGTTACGAAGAGATAATTTATGAGCAATTTATGAAAGCAGTAACTTCTTTTATGTTTTTACCAAGCAGTATCTTTTTTTTTACAGGGATACTAGATTGGCAGATCAAAAGAATCATGTAGACATTTTAATCTGAATGTGAGCAAGATTTTTGACAAAGCCTTATGATATTTTTGTAGACAAGATGGGAAAATACAGCTTAGATGAATTATAACTGACTCAATGTGACTGCCCAAAGTGGCATAAATAATAGAATAAATATCAATTTGTAATGGTGTTTATCTCCAAATCTTACTTTTCTTTAGGGTTCAATTCTGGTACTATCTCCTCTGGGAAGCCCTCCCTGATTCCCTTTCCATCTCTTTCCTCATTTTCAGTATTTTCTCCTGCTTCAAATCATCTCGTATTTATTTATTAATGTGTGTGCTTTAAAATTGGGGATTATCATCTTCTTGTCTCTGTATGCACAGCACAATGCTGTGTACATACTAAGTGCCTCATGAATCTTTGATGAATTCAGTTGAAAAACAGATGAATAAATATGATGTAGTAGAAAAAAGCACTGGCCTTGAAAGCAGCCTAGATTTAAATTCTAGCACTATCACTTAGCTGAATAGGAGGAAGGTCTTTCCTGCTGAGCTTCAGTTTCTTCTGAAAAATAAAAATATTTGAGTTACCAACCTCAGAGAGTTACTTAAAGGAAAGTGCTTTGTAAAACAAAATACTACAAAATGTGAACTATTGGGTGTCCTTTAAAAGAAAAATGATTATTCAGAAACCTAATTTTCTGCAGATAAAAATGTGAATAATTTAAAAATTTTACTCTACCAAAAAATTTTAACAGATTTCCTTAAAATACCTAATTCCAAGTATATTTAAAATAAATGCCACAATCTGATTTTAAAATTAATTTTTTTAGGAATATAAATTACTAATATTATGCAAAGTGATTTATCTACCTTAGTTTCCCATTTGTTGCCATAAACTTGCCTCGTACAAGACTAATATTTCCTCTAGTTTTTTTCCCTTAAGTTATAAGCAGAAAGCCTTGCCAAATCTGCAACAAATTAGGATAAATGAGCATACATGGACAAGTCAGTTTCATAACTTATGGAAGAATTATCTCTGCTTTCCACCTAAGTTTCCAGAAGCAGAAGTTTCTCACTAGATAGGATTCAGTCAGGATACTACTATTGGGCCAGAGATGGCTTTTCTGAGGTTGGATTCCAAAGGAGGAGCTACATATTTCCTTGGACAAGCAGAGACCTGGAACTGATGACATGAAGTCATAGCCCAACCTCCTTGATAATAGAGCTAAAAAAGACATTAGATATTACTTAGTTTTTTTTTTTTTTTTCTTTAATGGATGAAGAAATTGAAGAACAGAGATTTGTGACTTGTTGGGGTTATATAAACTAGTTAGTAGTAGAATCAGGAGTTGATTTTCTCCAATTCTCATTTTCAGTTCATCATTCTTTTTATTATATTGGCCTAACCAATCAAGCATGAATTATAGAAACCATAGTCTGTGTAGTTAAACCAAAAGGAAGTGATGGTGTTTTAAGAATGATAGAAAGATTAGCACCTCAGTGGAATCAGCAAGAAGTTTAAATAGATATTTTATCCTTAATGCTACCATTTCCAGTTCTAAAGATGTCTTAGGTACAATGAAAGCTAAAAATTAGACTGATGAAAAGTGCATTTCAGGACAGGAATTTAAAGGCCACATTCCAGATTGGAGGAAACAAAGCTAGGCCTCTGATTGATACCTATTAGTATGAGCAAATCACTTAACATCTCTGGGATGTGACAATGATTTCTGAAGTATGCTAAAGAAAGGGGTAGGGGGGTAGAATGGAGCTTATCAAAACAGAAAACTGTTTTGTGATCTAAGGTACAAAGATATCCATAACTAAATAGGATCCAGATTATTATCCTTACCCTCCAAGGTGTCAATTATTTATCCCCCCTGGAATTCTTCATTTGGGCTAGTAAAATCTTATGAAATGCAAATATCTCTGGGAGCCTTGAAACTCTATTCATTGTACATAATGTTTTACTCCTAATATCTAGCCTATGTCAGTTCTGTAGACTGATTGAAGGTGTGGAAGTTTGGTGACTTAGTGGGTAGGGTGCTGGACTTTGTCAGGAAAAACAGAATTTATATCCTGTTTCAGGTGCTCTATATATACTTTGTGATACTGGGTACCTTGCTTTGTTACTCCTAAGACTGTTTCCTCATCTTTAAAATAGGGATAATAACACCACCTACCTCAAAGGTTTATTGTAAGGATAAAATGAGAAACTTATAAAATGTTCCTTAGAATCATGAGATTATAGATTTAGAACTAGAAGGGAATTGAGAAGCCACCTCAGTTTCTGGATGAGAAAACTAGACAAAGTTTAAATGACTTGCCAAGAGAAACACAATATGTATAAGGCAGAATTTAAATTCAAGTTTTCCTGACACCAAATCTCTACAACCTTATCTTTCAAAGCTGCTTTGAGTGCTGTTGCTAGTGTATTTAGTGATCATTTTAAAGCCTGTGGAATGTATATGAAATTATGAGGGCAAGGAAAGAGATAGTTCTGGGAGAGGAAGCTCAAGGAGTGCCAAAGAATGTCTAAAATGTTTTTGGAGAACTAGCACTATATTCTTCCATCTTTTCAGATACCAAAATGAAATAGCTCTTCATTTTGAAAGCAGGACTCCAGAGAAGAGAGTCCCATAACCATATATACTATGTCAAACTCTTGAAAACTTGAGGTTTTTTTGAGTTGAGTTTTTCTAGTCCACCAAGGATCTATCATCATGAAATACAAAGTTGCCTTTGTCCACAGACTGCTGTTTGACCCTCTATCAGATGCTTTTTTTTTCTCCAAAGTTGATGAGAACTGTGTGTGTGTGTGTGTGTCTACCTCTCCTCCTTCTGTCTCCCCCTCTAATTTTTTCTCTTTCTCCTTCCAGATCGTTAGGAAGCACAATTTGCTATTTCTGCTTCTCTATATCCCTTCCTCCAAAAAAAAAGGTTTTACAAAAGAATCCACTGTACCTTTTGCAAACCTTGCCAAATATTTTTAAAAATTTTTTTTTATCTTTTTTTTTTTTCCTTTGGAGAGGCAGGTGGGGTTTAGCGACTTGCCCAGGGACACACAGCTAGTGTCATTTTGCTGCCCCTAAAATTTTAGATACCATTCAAATATAGTCATAGCACAAATCCATTTGCATTGCAAAGATTGGCTCATTAATGGGCAGAAACTAGAAAATAGATGTTTTAGAGGTTTGGGGAGTCAGATAATGATTAGTATAGAGTTTTTTTATGTTTGGAGTTTCCCTAGTGTAACGTGCTCTCCTGGCAGTTACAATTACTAGTCTGTCCTAGACCCACCAGAGTACCTTTGACCACTGTCCTTTGTAGTGTGAACTCTACCCGGCTCGCCTCCTCTGAGGCCTTCAAAGGTCTCTGGCCACAATCTCTTGAATCTATAGCTTAATAACCGGTAGCGCGCTCAAGAACAGCCACAGGTAATCTTAAAAGCCTTTATTATACCTACTCACATAATGCCCTAACTGATGCCCTGACTTGTTGGTTCCCTAGTGAACACCTGTCAGAAGACCCACGTGTTCACTACCAAAATCCTTACCTCTTTTGGCTATCCATCTTGGCTTGGCCACACAGGCTAGGAAGCTAGGGTGAAGAGCGCCAGGTTAAAGAGAGCGACTGCTGCCTGCAGTGGGCTTACATAGGGCCTGTGAGGTCACACACACAGCCAATCAGCGAGAGAGTCATCCATTACGAAGCTATCTCAAAATGGACAGGATCCCACCTACAAGGCAGTCCTAATATCTACAGAAATTACTTGGGGGCCTCAATGATGCACTGTGGCGCAGCCCATTTAAAGGGCCCTTACATCCTAGTTTGGATTATAAATACAGTTTGAAATGATAGACTATCCAGTCAATAAAGGTGGTTTCCAGGAAGCATTTATAATCAGCTACTGTTTTTCTTTACCACTGAGGATAGAATGAGAGGAAATAAACTTAGGATATAGTAACAGGTATAAATATTTGTTGGGGAAATTTTTTAAAATAGAATAACAAGATCATAGGAAACAAAGTTGAAAAATACCCTTCCCTAAAAAGGTTTAGTAAGAAAATAAACACTCTTCAATTTCAGTTATAGTAAGTAGTATCTATTAATTAAATCATCTTTTTACAGTCCAGATATGTTTTAATCTAATTTGGTCATATTACCTAGATATACGGATTTAAATTGGCTCATTTAACCATTAGCTTTCAAGGTGACTACTTCTTTTTTAACTTTTTTTTATTATGAGCTTAACATAAAACAATAATTGCGAAATTTCAGTATACAAAAGAACAAAAAAAAAGTTTAAAAAACTGAACTTCTTTTCCAAAAAATTTTAAATGTATGTTACATTTAATGAAAGAGGAACAATCACTCTGCTTTTCTAGTTCCCCTTCTGTACTTTTTTCTGTTCTCTTCTTTGTATTTGCATTGATTTCTTTTTCTTTTTTAAACATAAACATCACTAGCCACCTTCTCCCCCCACACACAGCTTTTTCTTCTCCTTTCCAGTCAAAATAGAGAATAACTACCTTTTTCAAATGTGTTTTTGTTCAAATTTAGTTTCTTATTCCTAGTTAGTTTTTAATCTTTTTCTTCTTAACAATGGAAGAATATTAAACCTTATTAGTGAAAAGGCATAATAAACTTGATGTAAGCAGATTGGTAGGATGATGCCAATCTGAAGGCTATCCTTTTGTAAATATCAATAAAATGGGAAATATTAAGTCTGTCAAATCTATCGAATCTGTCATGATGGATCTGTTCAGCAGGAACTTTTTTTTTTTTTTAATTTTCAATAGTATTTTCCCAAATACCATGTAAAGATGGTTTTTAGTATTCATTTTTATAAGACTTCATGTTTCAAATTTTTCTCCGTCCTTCCCCAAGACAGCAAGCAATTTGATATAGGTTAAATATGTGTAATTTTAAAAAAAGCATATTTCCACATTTGTCATATTGTGCAAAAAAAGTCAGTCCAAAAGGGAGGAAAACATGAAAAAGAACCCCAAAAAGGTAAAAATACTCTGCTTTGATCCATATTCAGTCTTTATCATTCTCTTTCTGGAAACAAATGGCATTTTTCCATTTCTAATCTGTTGGAATTGTCTTGAATCACTGCATTAGTAAGAAGAGCCAAGTCCATCATAGTTGATCATCATATAATCTTGTTACTATATACCATGTTCTCTTGGTTCTGCTCACTTCACTCAGCATCAGTTCATATAAGTCTTACCAAGCTCTTCTGAAATCATCCTGCTGATTGTTTCTTTTAGAACAATAATATTCCATTACATTTATATACCATGATTTATTCAGTCATTCTCCAACTGATAGACATCCACTCAATTTCCATTTTTTTTTTTGCTACCACAAAAAAGACTGGTATAAATTTTTTTGCATATATGAATCCTTTTCCCTCTTCTTTGATCTCTTTAGGTTACCCAGTAGTGAGACTGCTACATCAAAGAATATGCACAATATAGAGCCATTTGGGCATAGTTCCAAATTGCTTTCCAGAATGATTGGAATATTTCACAATTCTACCAACAATGTATTAGTGTCCCAGTTTCCCCACATCCTCTCCAACATTTATCATTATCTTTTTCTATCATCTTAGCCAATCTGATAGGTGTGAAGTGGTACCTCAAAGCATATTTTAAGAAATATATTTTCCAATAAATTTTTCATTTGTTTTCCGTATATTTTCTACTTTATATAAAGGTCATGGAGTGGTTCGGTATTTTAATGTAGCTTCAGCTATATATGCAAAATACAAGCTGCATGGATTTCAGTATCCTCCTGGAAATCGGATAGGTGTCTCATTCCTTGAAGATGGAAGCAATGGAACAGAGTAAGTAGTATTCAATGTATGTCTAAAACAGAGTGAAAGTATATCATTTACTTGAGGAAAATAGGAAAATTTTTAAACTTATACCTGAACATCTCAGGTGTGACTATTTCATAGAAAAATAATAGTATTGCTTACTAATTGTATTGCTACAATTTCTCTAATAACATTGTGTAACTAAATATTTTTAAGTGGTTTACAAACATCAATCATTATATCTTCAGCCTCCTTAGAAAAATGGCAACTCAGATGGTCGCTGCACAGCTTGCATCAATGGTGTGGAATAATCCTGGTCAGCAACAATTTCTAGCATCTTTGGTAAGTAGCTTTGAGAATCTTTTTTCTTCACATATCAAGAAACTAGAAGAAAAGTATCTTAAAGGTCACCTTAACTTACATTACATTTGTTTTACATTTTAAAAAGATTTAGCAGAGTTGTAATCCAGAAAGACTCTTAAAGTAATAAGGCACTATCAGAAAATGGCTAAATCTTATTTTACTAAAAAATCTTTTCTGACTGAAATCACAGCCTTCCAATTTACTGTCATTTTCTGATTATGTGCTTCTCAACAGCAATTTGGAGGAAATTCTGGGTCTCAGTTGCCTCAAATTCAAACAGATATTGTGCTTCCATCATGTAAAAAGAATGCCCCACCTGAAACTGCTGTGAAGGAAAGACTTTTTATTGTGTTTAATCCTCATCCCTTACCTTTGGACGTATTGGAGGATATATTCTGGTAAGACTTCACTCTCATGATCTATAATGAATTCAGATTGAACAGGAAGATTTGAGTAAGGTTATGGTCTTGAAAATTCCCTATTGTTACATCAGTGTATCAAATAGTTTTGTTGGAGTTCTTTTGAGCACTTTTTAATTGTTACTTCTTTAAGAGATCTGCCTTTTTTCTATTTCCTTTCTATATTTTGATCATTTTCTTTTATCATGTATCCCCACAGAATTAAGTTTTCTTTTGTTTCTGAGTTGTTTATAGGATGGTTTAAAAAAAAGCTAGAAGCTAGAAACAAATTTGCCAGTACTTTGGTCTTGTGTAAACCTATACTGTTTTTCTGTTGTTTTAACTTGTTTAATTGTGTCTAATTAATTGCATAATTATAATGTATAATTAATTTAACAGGTGATTATTGAATATTTCCTGTGCTAAGTGCAGTGATGGGTACTTGGAGGATACCAAAGAAGCTTATAAAGCCCATCCTCTGCCCTTTAAGGAGCTTTCAGTCTCATTGGAAAAATCAACAAAATCATGCTTAACTCTGAGATAATGCTAAATTAGGTGCTAAGAGAAGACATTTTAATGATACAGAATCTTTGATACATAGAGAAATTTTCAAGGGGACATTTTTTATATCCCCTTATTAATTTAATTGTATGGACTTTTGGTATTTAATCTTTCTTTTCTTTCCAGTTTCCATTAATAATGAATTATGGTATATAAAAGATTTGATAAGCAGCCATACAAAAGATCAGGTTGCTGGAATGTAACAAAAATATTTTGACATTCATTTAAATTAATTAGAATAATTGTAGACTCCTTTTGCAATAGTTTTATTTACATGTTTCACTTAAAATTCTTATTTTGTTTCAGCCGTTTTGGGAATCTGATTGAAGTCTACCTTGTATCAGGAAAAAATGTGGGGTATGCCAAGTATGCAGATAGAACAAGTGCTAATGATGCCATAGCTACTTTACATGGAAAAATTTTGAATGGCGTCAGACTTAAAGTTATGTTGGCAGATTCACCCAGAGAAGAATCTAACAAAAGGCAAAGAACATATTGATCATACAGGTAAGTACTTTGTATTTTGTGACTAAATAGCATAATGAAAACAATATGTGCTAGCACTTTAATTACAAACTTTGTTTTTAGGGATTTAGAAGTTGGCATTAAAAAAAACCAAAAACACTTCAAGCTAAAATTTGGCTGATCTGATCACAGCCCAGCCCAGGTGGATAACCTTGACAGTACATTTTTTAAAAATAAAACTTTTAAAATCGTTTTTAAAAGCATAGCAGCTTGATACCTTTTGCCCTTCTGTAACTCAAAAACAAATTCAATTTAGAAAATTACAACTAAGCTTATTGTTCTATTTGTATATTTTTTAATAAAAAAAAAAACTCTTACTATTAAAACTTGACCTTTTTCTTTTGTGCTTACATAAACTTTTAAGTTTCTAAAAAATTTTAGCACACAAAATGTGTTTCCTTATTAAATGAGACATTATAATAGTCCTGTTGAAACAATTTGTTTCTTATTAATAAAGTCCCTAAAAATAAGACTGGGTAAGAATATTTTCAAACAGTTTTTTTTTTAACACTTGTACTAAGACAAGTGTGAATATATATGTGGTCATAGATTTATGACCTCCATCTTTTAGAACTATCTATGTGCCCGCTCCTCTGAAGGGCAACCAGTGTACATTAAGAAAACTGCAATGCAATTGACTGACTTCAGTAGGTTTAAAAAGGTTCTTAAATGAATATTTAAGACAAAAGTTGCCCTGACAACTTACCAAAATTTTTTTCTTTAAATATTATTGTATATATCAGAAAAGGAAATTTGAGTTTTATTCATCATATACCATTATTTTTGTCCATTAATAGTAGGAGATTAATTTTTAACTTCTTTGTGTGTGAATGGTTATATCCCTAATATTCCTGAATATATGGAAAAATTTGGGTTTTAAGACAGATCATTGACAGCTTTTAATTTTTTTTTGTTACCCAAACAATGGACTTTACAAGTTTTAGATCAAAAGTAGTCTGAGAACTCATGTCCTTAAAGCCCACACAGATACTCTTTATTACCCTTCCATCCCCTACCAGGTTTTATGGCCACACATAACAATAGCAGCTTTATAAAAAGTACTTTGCATCCAATTTGAAATCACCAGTTTGAAACCAGATGCTTTACATTCCTTTTTATTTTTAACCACTTTGGAGAAAAAGTGATTCTAAGAACTCTTCTAGCTAAATCTAGATTTGAAATATATTCTATTTTGAACCAAACTTAAAAATGAGAACAGTGAGCAAAGTGAGAAGTACCTATTTTACCCATTATGACCAAGCCACATTTATTTGAGGACTGTTTTACATTTCACTCAGTAACAGAGATTAGCAATATGTTATAACAATGTTTAACTATCTTGTCTTTTGAGACCTTAAATGTTAGGTAAAAACAAATTGTTTAAATAATATGAATTCTTTATTTCTGCAGTGAAAATATTCTCAAAATACCATAACAGTATTATATTTAACAACAAAATATCAAGGGTAGTTATTTTTTTAATTGTTATAACTTATGATAGCTTATTTTTGTAATGATATGTAAAATGTGTTGCCTCTAATTATAAACATTTTAATATGCTTAAAATAGTTGGTTTCTAATTTTGTCCAAATTTGACATTTTTTTAAAGAATATAAAAATCCTGATTTCACAGTTTAAAAAGGTAGATTTTTTTAATTCTCTGTATAAAAAGAGAAATTTTTTATTAACTCTGAATTAATTTTTTAAGAATCATGCTTATGACTCAGTTTTTCCCATGTTGTTTTTCCATCCAGGAACCAATTAGTTTAAAAAAAAAAAAAAAAAAAAAAAAGCTAGGAGGTACAAGTAATCAGAAGAGTCAATTACTGAGGTGTACAGTTGCTAAAGATGTAATAATACACCTTTTTTGCTTGGTGGCCAAGCTCTGCCTAAAATTATAAGCTTTTGATGCCATTTTTGTACTCTTAAGAATAAGTTACATTCTTTTTTCCTGCATGATGATGGCCATAAAGCATTAGCTTTTTACTTTTGCCCATTATTGAAGCATTGCATGTATCCAAGGCAAGGACAAAATGGTGTAGAGATTGATTGAAATTGTGGTGATATGATTGGGGAAATTTTGGCTATGATTTATTCTTATTTTTAAGATCTTCTAGTTCCAGCATGTACCCTAGCTTCATCAGCTAAAAGGTGATTTTTATAACCTTTTACCTATTGGGCCCTTCACTATGGACATCTCAAAGGAAATCTTACTCTTTTGTGGGCCCATGAAAAATTTTGCCCTAATTAGAAGCATAATAAAATTGTGTGAAAGTATGCCTCAGTTTTCCTAAAGTGTTTTTGTTTCCTTTCTTAATGTAAAGAAGGGACAAGCAGATATAAATAAATCAATAAAGATTGGTCCATGTTTATGGGACTTCTTTAGTATCTGAGGAAGTGTAGGACCAAAGATTATCCTATGTTAATTCAGCATCTAGTTTATTAATTTAAGAAAATAAGCAATTGAAATTGAAAAATTAAGCAATTGAATCCATTTTAAGGGGAAGAGAACCCCTAACACAAAAGCTACCTACTCTCTGCTATAGGAAAATGGAATAGTCTTGTCAATTTTTAAGGCTACTCACTTAAAAGATGAGATTTAAAGTTTTCTTAGAGCATTTTTCACTTAGAAATGTGAAAGAACGCTTTAATTTTTCCTTTGGAAATTTTGAATGAAGGATTGGTAAAACTTTTGTTGGCGATTCAGAACTTCTGTCTACTTTGAAATATAATAAAAGAAATCATTTTTCTTTTGAACCTGACCATCTAAAATATTGCTGAACCTTGATTCTAGAGTAATCCACAGCCTTTTCCCTTCAGAAATTCAGTACCCTGTTCTTGTTTATTATCTTTCTCACCTCTCACTTTGGCTTCATTTGTTTGGGTTCCATCTAGTTTTCAGGTAAGCAGATAAACAGATCCATTAAAATACAGTTACATTTAGGTAATGATAGGAATACTAAATAAATGAGCTGTTTGCCTTTCATGTGATGATTTTCATACTTGTGTTGTGTTCTTTCTACAGAACAGATACTAAATAATGACATAACCCTCAGCTGACTGACTGAAAAATGTGACTGGACGCACTCCCTGTGGACAGTTGACAGCTTTTTTTTGTATAATTTGCTAGTTTGTGCACAACATTGTCTTGTTGGGGGGAGCAGAGTTTGCAGACATGTATTTTAAATCCACCCATTAATGCTAAAAGTAATACAGTAGTTGTTTGAAGAGAAATGTGTTTTGTTATGTTTAGAAGAAATAAAGTTTTTCTTTGTTTCACTAAATTATGCTTTATTGATGTGAAAATTATAATGAATGGAAAAATAAAGAAGGCAATATTTAGAGTATAACAAAATAATGATTTATCCTGTAGTCACAGAAAAATAATTGCCTGCTCATGCATTTTAAACTACCTATGAGGAAAGGAACCTAAAATATGTATTAATAGAAATGACTATAGTGAATTTTCAAGACTTTCCAGAATTTGTTTCTTACATGAAGTTTGTTTATAGACTTAACTGTATCAAAAGTGAAATAATCAAATTGTTTATAGGTTGAAATAAATTATTTGGAGGGCATTTTTTTCCCAAATTAATATGGAAATTTGATGATTACTACAAAAATACTTTGTAGCATTTTTTATTTATAGTTATTTCAAAAACAGATGTAACATTAATTTCAAAGAAATTTAGTGAATTTTAAAGATTTGACAGATTTAATGAATTTTATGAATTTAATGAATTTGCTACTTTTTAACTTTTGCTCAGATAAACTCAGATATAAATAAGTAGATTAGATGCCTTGGCAACTACCTAACTGGACCTCATTAAATCATGTGATCTCTGAAGATGCATCTTATCTCTTCTTAAAATAATTACAAAACCTGGGAAAATTTTATCTAATAAGTTATTAAGAAAATTTAATAAATTCGGTGTATCCAATTATTGAACTAAGTGAAGTAATAGACCAGAAGTTTTATTAAATTTTGATTGCATAAATTGGGGGGGGGGGATTTTTTTTTATTTAAAAAGCTTGATTATATATTAAGCAGAATTGTGCACCTGAATTGATTTCATAGTAGATAAAACATTACTGGGCTTGAAATTAGAAAAACGTGGGCTCAAATCCAAGATCTTAATACCAGCTGTGTGTGTAAAACCATTTTCACTGTCAGCCTTAGGTGGGGAATCTGTAAGATGGAGGCTAATATGGGTTTCAGTGCTTAAGATGAGATCATTAGAAAATTAAAAGTACTGTAGAAATATTCCCTCTATGGCACATGTTTAAAAAAAAAAACTTCACAAATGAAAATTTGACTTGCATAAATACTAAAAAAAAAAAAAAAAAAAATCTGATATATTGGAAATTTTATGGATTTCAGGTTATGCCACAGGGGTAAAAATATCAATAAGGCTTTTTTTTTCTTAGATATGCCTGTGTTGAGTACTGAGCTGCTTTTCAGAATTAAACTTTTTTTTCCCAATGAACCTAATAATAATAAGGGGCATAAATCCATTAAAGGCCACTTAAATCACCTCATTACACGTTGTAGGTCCTGAATTAAATTAGGATGTGTGAAATGTTTAATCACTGAACACAATAGAGAGTACTTGATATCTGAAGAGTAAAAATAAACTTTTATGATATCATAGTTTTATTAGCTAGGAATATTTTTTTAAAAATACGCTATTATCGTTTGAGGCTTGTCTGCCTCACACTCCCTAAACCATTACTTTATCAGTTAGATATAATAGTTTATTGTGAATCATAATAGTTAAGAACCCTACCCAAAGGAGATGGAAGGCCCCTTTTATATGCATATATATATCTTTCACCCATGCCTGGTCTTGGCTTATCTTCATTATGTTTCAGTGCATTACATAAAAAAACAAACAAACAACAACAAAAAAACTGTATGGGTTCGCCTTAACTTTGTCAGAGAAGTATAAGCTTTCCCAAGCTTTCTACTATCTTGGAAAGGCTCTGAGTGTGGTCCCTATGATAAACTGCAGTCCAAAAACTACCAATCTAAGTATAGAGAGGCTAATCACCCTCCAGTAAGTTGTCCATATAAATGAATCAAAGAAAAAGACTAGGTAATCCAGGGACAAAAAAAAGGATGCATTAATAATTTCTGTTAACACCAGCAATGTACTATTCTCAGAAAAGAAATTATGTAAATTAATAATCATTTACATGAATATAGAGCTTTAAGATTTATGAGGTACTTTATTCTTAACTCTATAAGATGGGTTTTTGTTTTGGTTCCATTATTTTCTTGATGTAGATAATTCCCCTATGAGAAATTCCTTCCACTAATGCTAATTGGCTACTATTTAGTAATTGATAATATAAGAATTGCCTGGACTGCTGAGAAGTTAAGATTGTCTTCTTGAGGTCAGACAGTCAGAAAGGAGATTTTGAACGAAGATGGTTTTGATTCCAAGAATTCATCCATTATGCAACTCTGCTTCTCTTGTGAGTTATAGATGCTGTAATATCCCCTCTTCACAAATGAGGAAACTAAGGCTTATAGAAGGCAAGTGACTTACCTATGGTTATACAGGAAGTGTCAGAGCTAGGAACACTGTACAACTGGTTTTTTGACTATAAGTCAAGTGCTCTTTATTATGTCATGCTCCCTCCTGCCAAGCCATTTCTCCTTACAAATTGATAAATCCTCAGATATTTTAGGACAGCCTATCTACTTTTGAACTTTATTGAAATATAGATGTGATGCGTTATTATTAAGAAGTTGGATTAATACATAATTGTGTTACTTAGAAATTAGAAGGTATTTGTCAAAAGAACATCTTGCATTTTCTTTTATTCACTAAGAAATTTCTTCAAAGGAAGGAATCTGAAATTTAAAAAAAAAAAAGTTGTATAAAAAAAACTATGCTATTCCTTCAGTAGATCCACATTAATACATAAAAATTGGCCTGTCTAAAAATCTTGATTTTTAAAAATCACTTCTAAAAGTATAAAAACACTATACAATATGATGCAGTTTCTGAAAAGTTTTAGGTTATTCACTTTCATCTTTCTATTATTTCACCTGACTTCTTTCTCACCCCAAGATATGTATTTGTTAGTATTCATTCATTTTCATTAATGACCTTATTTGGGGTTTTCTTGACAAAAATATTGAAATGTTTGCCATTTGTTTCTCCAGTCTATTTTACAAAAAAGTAGACTGAGGCAAACAGTAAATGACTTGCCCAGGGTCACAAAATAAATGTCTGGTCCCACTTAAATTTGAGCTCAGATCTTATCTATTGAGTAACTTCCTTTCATTCTTTCTATCCACTGAGTAACTTTCATTCTTTGTAAGCAGAATGTACTAAGAAAATTAAACTGCTGATTAATATTATGTTCTTTAATAATGTGAAGTAGCTTCTTTTAAAAAGAAACAGAGACTGTGAAGGGAATGTCCCTTTCTATAAAAGCATTCACCTTGAATAATTGCTTTTCCCCAGTTATTTATTCATTTATTTACACATTTCAGAAGGTAATCTTAAGAAAACAGGTTTTTGAAAGGAGTTATTGTATATTAACATTCATATGCAATATCTGGAATAAATACGTGCAAATTACAACCTTTTAATGGAAGTACTTCAGGAAGAGTTGTTGAACAAACAGTAAGCATCCATAACTAGGCTGTCTTCGTTTAGATGTATTGATATAGATAAAGCAAGATTACTACTATAGAAAGACTAAAGAAAATTGACTAATGATTTAAATTTGTACAAATAATTATTTTCTCAGCAACAATAGTACTCCCTTAAATCTAATGAACTTCTAAAAATATTATTTTCAGATTTTTCTTTTGTTCAGATTACAAAGAAAGATTTTTGTGAACCCAGGTTTTACTGACTTAAAGGTTATTCAGAGCAGTTTTTAATTTTGTGATTTAAAATAACGTGACATTTTATGTATAGTTACAGATTGTTCCAGGATGGTATGATATGAGAGTTACAGACTACTTCTTACCATGCTTCTAGCTGTGTATTTATATTTTGTACCATATTTTCAGTTTTATGTTGCCTCCATGATCATTTCAAAATGTTTAGGGGAAAGAAAGAAATCATTTTACTACTTGTATTTTAAGATCATTTAGAATTATCCACTTTAAAATAATGGACAACCCCAGAAATAGCAGTTAGTAAATTCCTTTGTAAACAACTGCTTTGTGATTTTTTTTAAAATAATATTCAACTGCTTAAACTTAGTTAGAATAAGGCCTTTAATGTATAAATTTGACATTTTAATACATCATTTGCAAATTTTCTACCAAAAGCCACCATTAGAGAAGTAGCAAACCAACATTTGAAATGAAATATCACCTGGTCCTTAAATAGTACTTAACTCATATTTTCAAAAGCTTAGGTTTTTACCTGGATATTACTTCTCAAATTCATTTTAGCCAAGGGATATTAATATGTGTTGCATATAGTAAATAGATCATGGCATCAAAATCAGTTCTTAACATTCTAATAGTACTTTCTTTTAAATTTGTCGATCAAATAAGTTGTTTAGCAAACCCAGAGTAGATCAGTGAATTCATTGCTTGATTTTTTGAAATAAAAATCTTACATTATGCGTAAACTCAAGATTTTCTTTCATTCATCCTTCACTAAAGTTCTTCAATTTCTTTTATTGATATGAAAGGTGGACCCTTTGTTTTTTTAAAACTATACTCCTAAAGTCTAAGCTCTATCAAGTCTTTTCAAGCTAGAAAGACTTCAGGGAGAGTTATATGTCTTTAATATCAAGCAAACAAAGCTAACCTGGAAGAAAACATCATGTTGACCACATGGTGAAATTATGCAGATTTGCTAGGGGTTCTAAGTCTGCTAATGTGTATGGAATAACTGTAATTAGGGTCTGGGGGAAGGAATACCAAACTTCAAAATAATTCATTCAGTATAACTTAGAGAATTAATGGAAATTCTAGTCCAGACTAGATTAATGTTTATTGGTACAAACAGAAACTTAAACCTGAAAGTTTTGCCTGCCTTCATTGGATTTAGTTGTGTAATATTAATTTGCTCTCATTTATTTTAAAATAAGATCACTGTATTACTGACAGGAAATAAGTTGAGTGTCCCTTTTATTCTACCTAAGTGCAAAGAAAAGTTCTTAAAGACAATTTCTTCCTCCTCTCCCCTCCTCCCCAATTTGATCCTTTATTTTAGTTGTTTGAAACTTCAAATACATTAAAACCTGATGGAAAATGGAAATGGGTAGTTTACCCACTAGGTGGTGCTAAGTAATTGTTACTTTCCCTGGCAACGTCTTGGTTCTTGGGCTGTCCCAGTAATTTTCTTGCGTTAAATAATGTTTGAAGAAATGAGATGTCCGCTGGAAACCGTTCATAATCTAGATTTTTGTTATGTAGAATTTGCCCTCTATTTTTTTTCAACTTAGTTTGTATAAAAATTATACAAAGAATGAAGTAAGTTTCCATCTGCTTCAGGGGAGGAAATACTTTATGTAGTAGAAAGAACAATGATCGCTGGATCATATTTGGGTTCAAGTGCTGACAGACACTTCTTAGCTTTGAGACCCTAAGCAAATCACCTTTCCAGTTCAAACCTCATGCTCATTTATTTAATGATACATTAAACTTTAATTATACCTCATAGGTTTGTTAAGAAATCTTTATGTAAGTGAACTGCTAAAGGAAAAAAGAATTATTGGAAGCACAGGAGTTGTAGACTATATCAAGAAAGCAAGGACTTAAGTAATTTATATTTGTTCCATTTAAAAAGTTCAAAAGACATCATTTCTGGGTAATTGATCATTTTGTTAATAATGCTAGCATTTTATTAGTAAAAGGAATGGTGGATGTTTGTTGGCTGGGCTAGGGCTCTGTTGACCAGCACACTAGATCTTATTATAGCTACTGTGAGGCAGGGACACACCTAACTGCTCCAGGGCAGAAAAGAGTGCTTGTAGTCAGATTCCTAGAAAGATCTCTGAAAACAGCAGCACAAAACCCCTGAAGCCTGGGACATTGCACCCTCCACCCAGAAAACAGAGCCCTACTTTGCCAAACAGTTAAAAGTCCAATAATAGCATTGTTGGTGGAGTTATAAACAGATCCAACCATTCTGGAGAACAATTTAGAACTATGCTCAAAAAGTTAATCAAACTGTGCATACCCTTTGACCCAGGGGTGTTACTACTGGGTTTGTATCCCAAAGATATCTTAAAGAAGGGAAAGGGACCCACATGTTCAAAAATGTTTGTGGCAACCCTTTTTATAGTGGCTAGAAACTGGAAACTGAATGGATGCCCATCAATTGGAGAACGGCTGAACAAATTGTGGTATGTGAATGTTAAGAAATATTATTGTTCTGTAAGAAATGACCAGCAGGATGATTTCAGAGAGGTCTGGAGAGACTTACATGAACTGATGTTAAGTGAAATGAGCAGAACTAGGAGATCATTATACACTTCAACAACAATAATATATGCTGATCAATTCTGATGGATGTGTCTCTCTTCAACAATGAGATGATTCAAACCAGTTCCAACTGATCAGTTATGAAGAGAATCAGCTACACCCAGAGAGAGAACTGTGGGAAATGAGTGTGGACTACAACATAGCATTTCTACTCTTTCTATTGTTGTTTGCTTGTATTTTTGTTTTCCCTTTCAGGTTTTCTTTTTTAACCTTTCTTTCTAGATCTGATTTTTCTTATGCAGCAAGATAACTGTATAAATATGTATACATATATTGTATTTAACATGTTTAACATGTATTGGACTACCTGCCATCTAATGGAGGGAGTGGGGAGAAGGAGGGGAAAAGTTGGAACAGAACGTTTTACAAGGGTCAATGTTGGGAGATTACCCATGCATATGTTTTGTAAATAAAAAGGTATAAAAAAAAAAAAAAAAAGAAACCCACAAATTTAGCACTTAGGAAAAAAAAAAAAAAGTCCAGTAACAGGTTAGGAAAATGAGCAGAAAGCCAAAAAAAAAAAAAAGTTTCTGATCATTGAAAGTTATTATGGTGACAAAGAGGCTCAAAACACACACTCAGAAAATGATAAAGTCAAAGTTCCTACATCCAAAGTCTCCAAGAAAAAAGAGAATTGAATTCAGGCCATAGAAGAGCTTAAAAGGGACTTTGAAAATCAAGCAAGAGAGATAGAGTAAAAATTAGGGAAAGAATAGAGAGGTACAAAAGAAAACACACAACTGAGGATACTTTAAAAAAACAAAATTGGACAATTGGGAAAGGAAGTATAAAAGCTCACTGAGGAAAATAATTCCTTAAAAAATAGAATTGAACAAATGGAAGCTTAATGACTATGAGAAATCAAGAGAGAATAAAGCAAAACCCAAAAACTGAAAAAATTAGGGGAAAAAATGTGAAATATCTCATTGGAAAAACAACTGACCTTGAAAATAGATCCAGGAGAGATAATTTTAAAATCATTGGTCTCCCTGAAAGTCATGATCAAAAAAAAAAACCTATACATCTTTCAAAAAATTATACTGTCCTAATGTTCTAAAACCAGAAGGTAAAATAGAAATTGGAAAAAAATCCACCAATCACTTCCTGAAAGAAATTCCAAAATAAAAACTCCCAGGAATATTATAGCCAAATTCTGCAATTCCCAACTTCCAAGGAGAAAATATTGCTAGTATCCAGAAAGAATTCAAGTATAGTGGAACCACAGTCAGGATAACACAAAATTTAGCTGCTTCTACATTAAAGGACCAGAGGGCTTGGAATATGATGATATAGAGAGCAATGGAGCTACCATTGCAACTAAGAATCACCTAGCTAGCAAAACAGTATAATCCTTCAAAGAAAAAAAGTCTTCAGTGAAACAGGATTTTCAAGCATTTGTGAAAAGACCAGAGCTGAATGGAAAATTTGATTTTCAAATACAAGACTCTGGAGAAGCATAAAGAAGTAATCAGGAAAGTAATATCATAGGAGACTTAAGGTTATCTGTTTTATGTTCCTTTATGGGAGGATGATACTTGTAACTCATTAGAATATTCTCATTATTATGGCAGAAGGAGTAAATAGAGCACGCATAGGTGTAACTTGAATATGAAGAGATAATATCTTTGTTGTGGGAGAAAAGAAAAGGAAGTGAAATGGTGCGAATTATCTGCCATGAAAAGAGGCAAAAAAACCTTTTACAGTGGAGGGGAAGAGGGAGAGGAGAAAATGAGTTAGTGAACTTACACTCAAAATTGGCTCAAATAGGAAACAACATACATATTCAATAAGGGTATAGAAAATCTATCTTACCCTCCAGGAAAATAGGAGGGGAATAGGATGTAGGAAGGGGGAGAAGGTGGATAAAAGACTAGGCATATTGGGGGAGGGAGTGCTCAGTAGCAAAACATTTCTGAGGAGGAATAGAATGAGAGAATAAATGGGGGGAAATAAAATTAACAATAGTAAAAAATTTTTATTAAAAATTTTTTTGAAGCCAGTTTCTCTGATGGAATATTATTCTCTGGAAAATGAACAGAATGCTCTCAAAAAAAAATCTGGAAAGTCCTCCATGAACAAAGGGAAATATACTATATATAAAGTAATGGCAAAGTTCTGGGAAGACTAGCTATATTTGTTATTCTCAGTAGTACAGTCATCCACAACTTATGATGAAAAATTCTATCCATACCCAGAGAAAATTGAGTCTGAATATCAAGATATTCTCTATTTTTAAATTTGCTCGAGGGTTTTTATTTTCATTAGGGTGGGAGATCTATGTTTTCTTTTACAACTTTTATGGAAATGTTTTTCATAACTACATGTGGTTTCTTAATTGTGGGTGGGATAAGGGAGAAAAACTTGAACTCAAAAATCTTAACATAAAACATTGTTTTGAATGTAACTGGGGGAATTAAATTTTTTTTTAAAGGGAATGTTCTCTCTTGCACCATGATTATGGACTTTTCAGTTTATATGCCTTTGAAAGAGTGGGTGTGCCTGAGGGTGCCAATCAACTCTGGTTAACAATTAGAATTAATATTCCAATGGGGATGGTTAGATGGTGCATTGGATAGAGCACCAGCCCTGAAGTTAGGAGGGCCTGAGTTCAAATCCATCCTCAAACACTTAACAAGGGTTATTAGCTGTGTGACCTGTGTGATTAAGCAAATAACAACCCTAAATCCCTTGCAAAACAAAAAGATTACAAAAAGAAAATAGGCTATATACCAATAAGGATCTTGGAATATGTAACACTGAGCACTCAAATCTTAGTCAAAGATATTTATCAATTTCTCTATCATGCATCTGACAAAAAAGAGAACCTATTTTTGTCCCAGGCCTGTCTGAGTAAACACAATGAACAGGAATCCACTCATACACCTAAACTTAGAATTTCTTTACTGTCTTTAATTAGATCTTAGCTTTAGTAAGTCTTTGCCCAAGACTTCCACACCAATTGGTTTTTGGATGAAGTAGAAAAGGGGAAAATCTTGGTCCTAATAGTTATTAAATACATGAGAGAAATAATTTCTCTCATATCTTTCATGTTTTGTATTATAGTAATTTTGTATCATGTTAAATTGTAAATTCATTGAGGACAGACATCTCATTACCTTTTTAATCTCAACTGCCTCAACACTCCATACATGGCAGATGCTTAGTATATATTCATATAATATTGAACTAAAAGAACCTTAGAGATGGAATCATTTCCCCAATTTTTAAACATTTTTATTGAAAGTTTTGAGTTCCAAATTCTATTTCTTCCCTCTCTTCCTTCTCCACTGCTCCAAGATGGTAAGGGATCAGATATAGATTATGCATATATAATTATGTAAAATATTTCCAGATAAGTCATTTTGTTAAAAAAAAAAAAAAAACTCAATTTTTTTTTTAAGAGTGAAATAGCATGCTCCACTCTGCATTCAATAAATAGCAATTCTCTGGCAGTGGATAGTATGCTTCATCATTAGGCCTTTTGGATTGTATTAAATCTTTGTATTGCTGAGAATAGCTAAATCATTTACAACTCTTCATCACAGTATTGCTTCACAGTATTGCTGTTACTATGTACAATATTTTCCTGGTTCTTTTCACTTCACTATGCATCAAAAAGTGATATTGCATTAGTTTTATTTGTGCAAAATTTTTTAAATTTTACATAATCAAAATTATCTATTTTAGATTTTGTAATGTTCTCTACATCTTCTTTGGTCCTAAATTATTTCTTTTTCTATAAAGCTAACAGATAAACTATTCTGTGCTCTCTTAATTTCCTCATGGCATCACCTTTATATGTAAACCATAAATCAAACCATTTTGACCTTACCTTTCTACATGGTGTGAGATGTTAGTCTATGCCTGATTTCTGCCATACTGTTTTCCACTTTTCCCAGAAGTTTTTGTCAAATAAGTTTTTATTCCAAACACCTTTCAACTTTGGACTTATCATAATATTAGATTTCTGTGATCATTTATTATAATTTAATTTATACCTAATCTATTCCACTGATCCAACACTTTTATTTATTAGCCAGTACCAGATTGCTTTGGTAATTATCACTTTATAAAGCAGTGAGACCACCTTTTTTATTTATTTTTTATTGATTTCCACAATATCCTTGAGCTTCTTCTAGATGAATTTTGTTATTTTTCTAAGTTTATAAATAATTTTTAATATTTTGATATGGCACTGAATTAATAGATTAATTTAGGTAGAATTGTCATTTTTTATTATGTTAGCTCAACCTGTCCATAAGCAATTAATATTTTTCCAGTTGTTTAGATGTGCTTTTATTTGTGTGAAAAGTATTTTATACTTGTGCTCATAAAGTTCCTGGATTTGTCTTGGCAGATAAACTCCCAAGTATTTTATATTGTCTATAGTTATTTTAAATAGAATTTCTCCATCTCTTGCTGCTGGACTTTGTAGATGGAATTATTTCGAAGATGAAGAGATGGAGGCTTAAGGAAAAATGATTTGCCTAAGAATATAGTGAGTTAATAAGTTAATAATTATTAGCTCAGCTTTCCTGATTCATATTGTAGAACTCTTTTCATAGTTTTCACACTCTTCAAGTTTAATCAATAAACATCTATGAAGTACTTTAAATACAAGTACTGTGATGTGCTCTCTGGTTACAAATAAAGGTAGAAATGATTCTTATCTCCAGGAGCTCACATTCTAATGGGAGAGAAAACATAAAACTGTTCAGAAGATCTACAGAGTGTAAATGGAAAGTAATCTAACCCACTAATATTGTATTAAATTCAAAAACCTATAAGAATATCATAATTTCATATTACTATTCATTCTTTTTTATATAGAGGAATGTTGATGAGCACTAGAAGAGTGACTGATTTAATTCAACAAAAAATTTTAAGTGCTTGCTGTGCATTAAGCACTGTGCTATGTGCTAGTTACCAGAATTGAATTTTCTACCTCCATAGAGCTTACATTGTATTGATTGGTCTTTATCTACTCTCTTTTTACTCCTATCTGATTAATCTTGAATTTAACTTTTCACATCAAAAACATTTAGTTCACAGTATTCACTAACATGGGAGATTTAATTCCTAGTGAAGGAAATTTGAAGATTGATCTGCACCTACAGTACTGATCTTTTCAGTGGTCAAAACAATCCACCCATTTGTTTCATAGTAATTCTAGAAATAAGTGGAAAACGAACTCTACTCTGTTTCTGAATTGATACAATTTGTATTAAACGGGTAACCCATATTTTAACTATAGATTCTGCAATTATCAAAAGAAGTTTTTAATAAATAGATATGAAATTATGAAATATTTTCTCCTGCTATTGTTAAGTCAGACCCACAGAACACTTTGCTAACCTTCTACATTAAATGCTGAAATAGCTAGAAGTTTGTAGTGCCTAATGTGACCTTTTAGAAATTATAGAAAAGGATCTCATAAAAGAAGGAGCCAACATAGTGAAGTAATAGGAAGTACAGTAGTAAGCTATTCCCTTCCCACAAAAAAAAAAAAAAAATTTGAAAGTGAAAACTCCTAGGGACATCATAACCAAAATCCAGAGCCTCCACATCAAAGAAAAAACATTGCAAAAAGCCAGACAGAAATAAAGTACTTAGGAGCCAATCAGGATCACACTATAAATTAGTAGAAAGTTTGAAATAATGTATTCCAGAAGGCAAAATATATAGATTTGCCACCAAAAAAAAGCCTCACCCAGCAACACCAAACATAAACATCTAGGGGAAAAGTAGATTATTAATGAAATAGAGGACTTACAAACATTCCTAATGAAGAGACCAGAGCTGTGTAACAATTTTGAACACCATAGTGAGAAAAATATAAAAGTGTAAACATGAACAAAGGTATTAAACAAATTGCATTCAATATGGAAAGATGAACTATGTCCCCTCTGAATCTTATCATCAGAAGTTATGAGGGCAGTTTATTTAGACAAGATCTGGGAATCTTGATGGTTCTAAGAATGAAAAAAAAAAGGGAAGGGAATAGAAGTGGAAGAAAAGGAAAGTTAGCAAAAATCATCTCACATAAAGTGTACAGGTAGTTATCTGTACAAAAAAAAAGGAATAAGAAGCCATTGAAATCTGAAGCTTATTCCCATTTGAATTGGTCAGGGAGGAGAGAATTCATATATACAATTGTATATAAAATATATTTCAATTAGTGGGGAACTAGGAATGGGAAGAAGAGGAAAGTAGAGGGAGAATAGGTTAAAGGGGGGATTAGTTCTAAGAAAAAAAAACTCATAAAGATGTACAAAAATATTTTGGTTCTTTTTGAAGTGGAAACATATGGGATATGAGAGGGTACCCATAAATTGGGGAATGGCTGAACAAGTTGTGGTATATAAAGGTGATAGAATACTATTGTACTATAACAAATCATGAAATGGAAGGTTTTAGAGAAACACTGAAGAGCTAATGAATATCACAAGGTATAACACATATATACATTAAAAAACTAGACAAAGGGAGCAGCTAGGTGGTGCAGTGGATAGAGCACCAGCCCTGAATTCAGGAGGACCTGACTTCAAATTTGGTCTCAGACACTTAACACTTCCTAGCTGTGTGACCCTGGGCAAGTCACTTAACCCCAACCTCAGAAAAAGAAAAAAATAAAATAAGTTTAAAAAAAAACTAGACAAAAATGCAAAGCATATTTGTATATTTTACAAGCTAGTTAGTATGAGACAGTGTGATAGAGGGTATTAAAAAACCCCAACTCTTTGGGGAAATACAATAAAGAACAATTGGGATAACTGGGTGACTCCTGAAAAACTAATCTTCTCAAAGAGTTGGTAAGTCTTAAAACACCATAAGTAATAGTAACATCCCAATTGTCTAGAAAAACAGGGATCTAACTTCAATATGGTAAGTCCCTTGTTTGGAGAGCTAAATAAATGAGGCATAGACCTTACTGGACAGTTAGGTACTGCAATATATGAGTGCCAGGCCTGGAGTCAGGAAGACTCATTTTCATGAGTAAACCTGCTTGCTTAGTTTCTTCATCTGTAAAATGAATTGGAGAATAAAATGGTTTCTTAGTCAAGAAAACTCCAAATAGGGTCATGAAGTCAAATATAACTGAAAAACAACTGAACAAGATATTATTGGAAGAAGTGAAATAAACACTCTGACTGAGGAGAATAGAGAAGTCTCCAATACTAAGTGATAAGGAAAGCTGTGGAAACCTTAAATAGTTGAATGAAAGCTCTACACCAAAAATATCAGCAGCGAGAAGAGAGTAGGCAGCATACCTGGATTCTAGTTGTAGAGCAGGAAATAGACACATTGAATTAACCATGACATTTCCATGCTACCCACCAAAACTTTGCTGAGCACTTTTGTGGCTCCAAAATAGGGCAGACCTAGTTTTAAGTTAGCTTTGTTCGCAGGTGAATTCATCCTGGTCTATAAGCCATGCATGGCAAGGAATAAAACATTTCTCAGACTGACAAAGTGCTCTTTATATTACAAGAAATTGCTAGGGAACTTCCTTGCTGGCTACTTTTATCTCCTTGTCAGTGTCTTTTATTTTTACTGCTTGATGGAATCCTTTTATCTAGAGAGGGTGGGGGTTAAATATGTATTTATAAATGAAATTGTTTAAGATACTTAGGCTTTGAGTTATTCAGTATATAAGGATTCGCCATACTATTAATTGTATGACATTAAGTACATCACAGTGGCTTTTTTCTAGGCCTTTTACTCTTTTTTTGTAAAAGATGATTGAACTAGATTGGGTATTTTTAACATGAGGTCCACAAAATCCCATGCGTTCGTATACAAATGTCAAGGGGTTCATGAACTTGGCTGAAAAAATAGATGAACATTTTTATTTTCAGTAACCTTTGGTTTCCTTTGTAATGCTAAATACATATTTCAAAAATGATTCTGACAGTAAGTAGGTCCATAGGCTTTATGAAATTGCCAAAGTGGTCCATGATAAGAAAAAAATTAAGTCCACTACCAAAATGGTCTCTAAGGTCCCATTCTTTCCATTCTAAAAATTTTGTCCCCTCCAATTATGAGGGGAAATGTCTCCTACTTGTCCTACCTACCCTGCCCCATCTCAAGTTTAAGCTCATCCTTTCTATACGACTATCACAATGATTTTTCTGAAATGCAGACCTGAAAAAGGTCACTCTGCTATTCAAATTCCAATGATCCTCTAAAATCAAAAATAAACTTTTTTGGCTTTTTAAAACTATATTAAACCTCAATCTCTTTTTATAGCTTTCTAGATAGCTTTCTAGCTTTCATAGTGCATTATTTTTCCTACATTCCAATCAAACTGTTTGCTTTCTTATACAGAACATTCCATCTTTTATTCCCATGCCTTTACACTAGCTGTCTTCTATGCCTAAAATACAATTCTTCCACATTACCTCATAGAATCTTTCTCTTCAAGATGTAATTCAGGGGCAGCTAGGTGGCGCAGTGGATAGAGCACCAGGCTTGAATTCAGGAGTTCAAATCTGTCTCAGACACTAAACACTTCCTAGCTGTGTGACCCTGAGCAAGTCACTTAACCCTAGCCTCAAGGAAAAAAAAAAAAAAAAAAAAAGATGTAGTTCAAGCAGACTACCTTTTATTTAACTACTTTGTATTTGTTCTCTTTATACTTTTTCTGTATGCACTTACATATGTCAATGGTGAGAAGGAACTGTTTCATTTATTGTATTTCCCCAGGGCTAGCAAATATTAAGTGCTTAATCTTTGTTGATTGAGAGTAGACAGACCACCCAGAGAATTCTCCAGAAATTTTAGTGAGAATAGGGAAATTTTTGAGCCTTACATTATCACCACTATTGATTTTAGATAGCACTATCAGTTCTTAGGAATGTGTCAGATAAGAGCATTTGTTTAGAAAGTATGGAGGAAAGAAAATGAAACCAGAGTATAGCCAGTACATTTGATAGTGACACTGAGCCAATCTTTCTAGTGTAGTGAATTGCTCCGATTTCTGGCTACAAAGCCTGTTCTTTTATTCCTTGGCCCTATCTAATATAAAGGTGATATAGGTGCTGAGGGAAACTAAGCAAACATAATTATGGAGGGATCATAGGACCAACAAGATGACAGAGTATTTGATTTCCATTGTCTGAAGTATCTTAAAAACCTCAGGAAAAATATAATCCTAATATACAGTAGTTATAGCTGAATTCATAAGATAAGATCAAACCCCAAACAAAGTAAAAACCTCAATAATGAAGAGTTCAAATACTTGGAGTTACAATTCAGCATCCCTATATTCAATGCATTCCAAATACTGGCTACCATCAGTGCAAATAACCTTCATAGCAATGACTCAGTCTGAACTCCCCAACTCTATTCCATATTAATTTTGCTCTACCACCCAAAGAAAAGAGACAGTCACTAGAGGGGAAAGAAGGGTGAAAAATTGGGCCAGAGCAGAAGACAAATTAGAAGGGAGTTTGCCTAATGGAAAAAGAACTGGGACTGCTTCTCTTTCTCCACAGAATTAACTCAGGATCTGTCTTCATATTCTCCTATGTAAGGATCCAAAGGATGCCCACAGCCCAGTTTGAGGTTTGGGGAAGGAGGAAGGAAATTGTTACAGCACAACTAGAGAGGAGCTAAAAAATGAAGAAGGGACTTCATACACAAATGACTAGGAATATAAAAAGATAGCGAAAAAGCATTCCAGAGGGGAAAAAAAAAACAACCTGAATAAAAACCTAATTCATAAGCATATAAACTAACAGAAAGAATTATAAAAACAGAATAAGACATTAAAAAACAATATATTTAATAATTATATGATGAAAACTGGACCAAAATAACCCCATGGAAAAGAGAATCCTGCAGACTCACATGAAATAATGCAATTATCAAGTGACTCCAGAATGGCTCAAAAGAAAAATAAACTTTTAAAATACACTATTAAGAATTAATTTGGTGGGGACAGCTAGGTGGCGCATTGGTTAGAGCACCAGCCCTGAATTCAGGAGGACCCGAGTTCAAATATGGTCTCAGACACTTAACACTTCCTAGCTGTGTGACCCTGGGCAAGTCACTTAACCCCAGCCTCAGGGAAAAAAAAAATTAATTTGGTAAAGTTCATTGTATGTGTAATTTGTGAGGGGGATGAGTCTTATGGTAAGCCTTGAGTTATTGGTAGGGAGCAACAAAGCAAGAAAATAGGGAGTAAAGAAGGAGAAGAAATGTCAGGTATAAACTGACACTTTAATTAATTCCACAATACTTGAATTAGAGGAAAGTTTTGTTGCCATGTATTGAAAAGAAATGTCTAACCAGGGGCTAATTGATGTAGAAACTTGAATGCCAGCCTGAAGTGTTTGGCTCAATCAAAAGGGAAATAAACAATCTTGTACATTTTTGATTGGGGAGGATAATATGATAATCACTAGTTAAGATGATATTAAATTCTTATTATCTTGTGTTTGAAAGTCAGAATATCTGCCTACAATCCATCAGTCATATATGTTTATTTTGTTTGTTTGGTTTTTTTTTTGAGGGGGGAGGTAAGGAGTGGTTACTTTGTGCAAGACACAGCCATTGAATTAAAACAAGTTTTAAATCAACTTGAAAAGACATATGTCTGTGTATAAAAATATATATGTAAAATATATACACATATGTATATGTATTATATGTAAATATAAATATAGTATATATATGTACATATATATATACATGCAATACAGAACTTACAAAACTGACAAGAAATAAGATAAAGAACTCTACAAAGAGTATTCTAGGGCTTCATATGCAGATTTAGCTCAACACCATGGGAGCTTTCTGAAGTATTGAGAAGTCTGCCTTAAAACTAATTTTGTTAGTTTTCTTATCTACAAAAGCACTCTAGAAGTAATAATAATAATAATAATGATAATAATGTATTATTAATAGCAATAATTATCTACTTGCTATATTTTTGTAAGAGGGGTATATACTATGACAGCTTGAAAAACCTGTTCTAAGTAATCTATACTTAGTACTTGGAAGTCTCCTGATGAGGCTGTACTTCGAAATCTGTTGAGTACTGTTGGACAGCTACCAATATATTTATTTTCACAGTTTCCTTTTGAAGTCACAGTGCACTTATGTAATAGTCTTGTTTCCTATACTTTATTTTGGCACTGAATCCTTACAGGAAAGGTTTTTTTTTTCTTTTTTTCTTTTTACAACTCTGATTCTTAACTCTTGAGGCATATTTAAATGGAGTTGGGCAAGTCATAAGCAAAATTGAGAAATAGGCAACATTTGTTTTTACTACCCTTTTCTTTTTTCAGACCAAATGTCCCATACCCTCCTGCTGCTTAAAGCCTCATGGTCTACTAATTGTCAGACCATCCACTGTCAACAGTAATGGCTGATTTTAAAGAGAAAGCTACCAATTGGAAACCAAGAATAAAGATTGAAAAATCATGAAATCCATCAGAGACTCAGCAACAAAGTGGAAAAGTTGGAAAGAGGAGTTACTACTCTAGCACTGACAGCAGAAGAAAGAAAGGGACTAGAAGCTGGGCTGAGAGCATAGTGTCAGGCAAGCTAGATGAAGATAAAAGCCAAGCCATAAACTCAACTATACTTACCCTACTAAAGCCTGTTATAATGTATCATCCTTTCACGCTGGATTTGTTGTATAGCTTCTTTTTAAAGAAACAATGAAAGTTTCCCATTCTTTCCTCCTTCATTCCACTTTATTATGAAAAGGTAACCTTTTTTTCTTACCAGGATGCTCTTGATTCAATCCCTTCCAGGAACTTTTTCCTTCATCATTGCCTCTCTCATTCAATCTCTCTGTAGCCACTGACGTTTTCCTGATCACCTTCAAAAGTCTCCATCTTCATAGAGCCGGTACTCAAGTTTATTTGCATAAGATTCTCCTCATTGATGGAGATCGATGAGTCTGGGTGTGTAGAGCAAAATTCTGGTAAGAGTTTTGAGAAAGGAGAGATTCTTATTTTTCTGGCTTCCACCTTTAAGAGAGGAAATACATGGATCCAGGTTCTCTTCAGGGAGAGACTAAAAAAACAAATAATCATGTCTCTATTCCCAACTTTCCATACTAGAGACCTTAGGGCATTTCCCTTTGGGTCAGATGAGAGATTTTCATATAGTAAGGTTGAGTTCTCATTTCCCATGAAAGAGTTCTTTCATTTTGTGTATTGACTGGTATGATTCTGTTTGCTATCCACTTGGACAAATAGATTTATTTCTATGTGTGGTGAGTTTTTGTGTAACTGGTATTTGGTGGGAAGTCATGCCTTCCATATAACTTGGAGTACTCCTTTTCCATACTCTTTTTCCACTAAAGAAATATTTATCAAAAAAAAAAAAAAGTTGAGTTGAACCTAAAAATTATTTTCTTTAAACAATATTTAATGGGTTAAATAGATATAATTCTAACCTAGTACCACCCCCCAGAAGAGTAGAGTGGTCAGTCTCATGACTTTACTCTTCTGTTCTTCCTAGCAGGAATCAAAATCTGTCTGGGATAAAGGTGGCAGAGAAGACACTAGAGATATGTGTTCATGCATCTTTGTGGATCAGACCTAGTGACATTCATGTGGACACACATAAACCACATTGACAATGCACACACATATACACACAAATCCTACACTGAAAATAAAAAATCAAAAAAAAAAAAATAGAAACCTTCCTTTGACAATGCAATTCCCTCAAATTATCATATTCTGTCTTTCACAGCCTTACTCCTTCAAAAATGTTATCTATATTCATGTTCTCTGCTTCTTCATCTCCCACTGTCTTCTAAATTCCTTTCAATCTGGCTTCTGATCTAACAGCTACCATTTGACTAAAACTATTCTCTCCAAGATTACTGCTAAAGCCAAGGGCCTTTTTTCAGTTCTCATTCTCCTTAATATCTACAGTGTTTGATATGGTCCTCAACCTCTCCTCCTCCTGAATACCCTCCTCTTAGCTTCCATAATGCCACTCTTACCTGCTTCTTCTCCTGTCTGATCATTCCTTCTTGGTCTTTATACATAATCATCCTAACTTCTGTCCACTTTGTGGGCCTCAGATAAGATTCTTTCCTAGATATTCTTCTCTCTTCTTTATATATTATTTCCTTTGCTGAACTCATAAGCTTCATGAGCTTGGTTATCAGTTATATGCAGGTGATTCTCAAATCAATCTAAATCTAATTTCTCTCCTGAACTCAAGTCCCACATTACTTGCTAGGCATCCTACAGGCATCTCAAAGTCAAATACAATCAAAAGAGAATTCATCTTCTCAAAACCATATCTCCACTAAACTTCCTCATTTCTGTTGCAGATACTACCAATAGGTTCCCAACCTAAGAGTCTTTTTATACTCTTAAACATTCCCATACCTCCATATCAAATCAAGCATCAACTCTTCTTGATTCTGCCTCCACAATCTCTACATCTGGTTCCTCTTTGTTCAAATAGCTTCTCTATCCTAACTAAGGTTTTCAACGCATCTCATCTGGATAGGTAGCATCATGGATAGAGTGCTACGTCTGGAGTCAGGAAGACCTAAGTACACATCTAGCCTCAGACACTTACTGTTTTATATTAGGCAAGTTCTTTAAAGGGGGAAGAATATCAGGAAATTAAAATTTTCGAAAGCACTTACTTTGTGCCAGGCACTGTGCCAAGTGCTTTACCAGTGTTATATCTGATTCTCACATAACTCTGCAAGGTAGATTCTATTATCTCCTTTTTGCAGTTGAGGAAATTGAGCAAACAGAAGGTAAATGGTCTGCCCAGAATCACACAGTTAGTGTCTAAGGTTGTATTTGAGCTTGGTCATTTTGGTTGGAATTATGAAAACATGAAGAAAATAATATGAAATAAAACCACAAAGGTAGATTGGAGTTATGTTTTGGAAATCCTTGAAAGCCACACTGAAGATTTGATGTTTGAGGGAGCATAACTCCACCTTCCATTGCGTAGCAATAACCATCAATGGTGGAAGAAATAAGGAGCTCACAGAATATTTATGAGTAAATGACATGGTCAGTCTGAATTTTAGTAATATCAGTTTGCTGGATATATTTATTGTAAAGGAAAGAAGCTAGAAATAAGGGGTTATTACAATTATCCAAGAAGGAAGAAAAGAAGCAAACTTTTATTAAGCAACTATGTTTGGGTATTGTGCTAAGCACTTTACATTTTATTTATTTTACTTTATATTTTATTTAATTCCCACAAAACAGTAGGTGCTATTACTATCTCTGTATTGCAAGTGAGAAAAATGCAATAGACAGGAGTTAAATTAAGGGTATCTAGGTAGTGCAGTAGGTAGGTAGGACTGGAGTTGGAAGATCCAAGTTCATATTATGCTCTCCCTCTTCATCTTTTTTCTCAGATAAGTCTCTGTGTCTGCACAGTATACTTTCCTTGTCTCTGCCTTGTAGAACCCCCACATTTCTGAAAAACTTTTCTTTGAAAGGCCTCCTTCATGAGGTGTTTCCTGATTAACCTGGTTGAGATGCTATCTCTGTCTTGATATTCCTTCATATGAATATATGCTTTATATTGACTAATCTATTTACTACAAAATGTAAGTTCCTTTAGGACAGGGAGTGTTTTATTTTCATCTTTGTATTCCCACTGCAATTAACCGCATTTATTTAATACTTACTTTATGCTAGGCACTTCTTCTAGCTGGGAAGACAAATAAAGGCAAGAATTCAATTTCTAGCCTTAAGGAACATATATTTTAATGGAAAAGATGGTGTGTGAATTATAAGGTACATACGAATTATATACAAAGTAAGTGAAAATAATCTGAAAGGGAAGGCCTTAGCAAATGAAAGGGAGAGAAGGATTGGAAAGATCACCTACTAAAATTCTGAGATGCAGCAAACTAGAAGGCAGAATTAAGAGACCAAGCATTCCAGGCATAGGAGTAAGAACATCATGGGTATGGAACATCATAGGAAGGCACAGAAATGAGAGTTGAAATGTTGAGTGTTCAAAGTACTATATGCAGACCAGTATAGCCACATAGTAGAGTGTGGAGGCTAGGACACAAACAATAAGATTAGAAAAGTAAAAGATGATAGAGAACTACTGCTACTCAATGAGAAGGGAAGTGAGATGATCAGACTAGACTTGACTTTGGCAATTGAAAGATGAATTGGAGAAGAGAGAAAATAGAGGTAAGGAAATAAATTAGAAAGCTACTGAAATAGTCCAGAGGAGCAATGATGCAGACTTGAACAAGATGGCTGTGCAAAAAAGAGAAAGGATCATTATGAAGGTGGAAACAACAAATATTGTAGGTGTTGAATAAACACCTATTGAATTAGACTGAATTGAATTCTAGGATGTTTCTCAAGGGCTTATATTAGGGATTCCACAAGATATCTCTTTAAAAAGTTCATGTTAGGTCCAATACATGTAGGTTCCCAGCTGGAAGTCGTCATCAAGTCTATAAGCCGCCTGGTCAAATTTTCATGTTATTATTCATTCATTTATTCATTAAATTATCTACTTCTTTTGGTTTGGTTAGTCATTCATTTGTTAATAGGCTGGGTTTCTCAGATTGTAAATTCAAGGGACATTCACAGGCCCATCTCATTACTGATGGGCACTAGAACTTGGACCTGCCCCATTGCTGATACAGTATGGTTCTTCTTACACAATCTGATTGGCCACCCTGTTCTTGATATCTCATTGTATTGATGTCAAACTTAATGTGGATGCCCCATCACTGCTGTCTTGTGTTCCTTGAAGGAACCCTCCATCCAGGATCCTGATTAGCAAGATGATTCAGCTTCTCCTCATTTATCATAAGCTCCCAGATAAATAAACTCATGAATAAGTGAATATGAGTATCAGAAACTGGAAAGACATTGGATTACCCTGTTAATTTTTCTGAAGAACTGATCACACAGGAACCATGGTGAGATGGTAAATGTCATTTATTTGTACAAATGCTAGATTTTCTCTATTAATTCAAGTATTAAACACCTACTATATGCCAGGCATGTATTAGACACTGAAGATACAAAGACAAACAAAACAGCACCTGTCCTCATGGAGCTTACATTCTACTGGGAATAAAACAAGTAGTACGAAAATAACAGTATGAAATATTTAAACTGAATCTATGGCATCTTTATCAGCAATACCCAGGGAGAAAGCATCCTAAATCAAAAGAGTGTCATCCTTTACTCCCCAACTTCCAGGACTTAGCATAGTGTAGCTTAGTAAAGACTGGTTGACTTGCACTCACCTCACATAATTAATCATTTTGTGATTTGTCATTTTTACCTTCACAACATTTCTCACATATGGCTCTCTGGCCCTGCCACCCTGCTTCAGTCCCTCTTCACCTCTTACTTAGGTTATTGTTATAGCTTTGTGTTTAGTTTCACCATCTAGTGTCACCTTGCTCCCTACTCCACATTTGCCTTCCAAAGTGATTTTTCTAAAGTGATTTTCCTAAAGCACAGACTTGATCATGTCACCACTTATTCAATAAAATTCAATGGTTTTTCCATTACTTCCAGGACCAAAGAGCAAATCTTTTTTTGAATACTTAAAACTCTTTACCACTTGACCTGTAATTCTTTTCCTATACACCTCCAATTCCTCACTTCCTTAGCTTCCTTCAAGTCACAGTTAAGAATTCATCTTCCAAAGGAGACTTTTCTTATGTTCCCCTTCACCCAAGCTCCAGTCTCTTCCTTCTGAGGATATCCTTCATTTGCATTGCATGAATCTTGTATGTATTTAGTTGTTTGTATGTTGTCTCTTCCATTGGAATATGAACCCCTTGAAAGCAAGGGCCATGTTTTTTACCTTTCTTTGTATCTCCATTATTTAGCTGAATGCCTGACCCATAACATTAATAAATGTTTATTGACTGCCATTTCTTTCCATGTTATACTCCTATTTCCCATAAGAAATTTTCTATAATACCCCAGAAATTTCTTATCCTGGAAGCTCACTCCAGACTTGAACTTCACACATTGGGAATAGCCTATTTCTTGTAATTTTTCCTCTGACTATTGTCAGACAATTTTTATTGTCTGACTAATCCAAGAACCTCCATTTTAAGGAGTAGGTCTGGGACCACCATGTTGTTATTCCTCTTCAGATTACACTTCTGACTTTCCTATATTTTCTCTATAATGTCTTCCCAGTCTCCCTTGGAATGTGTTATCTTACCCTATTAGATGGGGGTAAGAAGAAGGGAGAGAGAAAAATTTGGAGTACAGGGTTTTGTAAGGGTGATTGTTGAAAACTATCTTCATATATATTTTGAAAATAAAAGCTATTATTAAAAGAAATTTTAAAGGATGTAAGCTTCTTGAGGGCAGAAACTTTCTTCCTTCTTGTATTTGTATTCTCATCACTTAGCGTAGTGCCTGATATAGTTAAGCTTAATAAAATTTTCTTGAATTGATGTGATTCACCAATTGATTGACTCATGATTCTAAGGCCAGTGTTCTATCCATTATTATAGATTGTTTCTCACCAAAATAAAAATTCAATAAATACAAAGTAATTTCAGTCTGGAATGCTAACAATTCAGTCAGGCAATCAGTCTTCTTTTAGAAGATAGCACTTTATCTGAGCCTCTAGGTAAGGAGGGATATCTTTTTGGAGAATACCAAGTGGACTAATTTGACTGGAATGAAGTACATGGGGAGGATAGAGATAGAATGGGAAAGGAAAAAGCCAAAGGGCAGGAATTGGGATGGGGAAAAAGGATGTATCGTCACTTTGTAAAGATGGGTTTTGAGCCAGATTGGGAGTGGGGGAAAGAAAAAGGAAAGATACAAATGTGTGTGTGAGTATACACATACATATATATTCATGCATGTGTATACACATATATATGTGTGTATTTCCTATAGTATCCAGGCACTGTGATAAGCGCTTTATAAATATTTCATTTGATTCTCACAACAATTCTGGGAGGTAAACATGATTATTATTCATATTTTACAGTTGAGGAAACAGAGGCAAAAAAGTTGGTAATCAACTTGCCCAGGATCACACAGCTAGTAAGTATCTGAATTCAGGTCTTCCTGACTCCACTCCCAGTGACCCTAGGCCCACCATGCTACCACCTGTTTTTTTAAACTCCCCCAAAAAAGGGGAGTTTGTTTTATGTTTTGATTTTTAATTCTAGAATCCCCTTATTTTCTTGATTCCACTACGAGTCAGAACTATAACCATGTGACTACTGTGGACACCCTTATAGCTGACTTAAACTTTCTTTGAGCTAATTTTTCAAATTTCTTTTAGGCTACAGGCATAGGGATTATTTTTTAGTTTTATGACTATAACAAATCCGTGTTTATTCTATAAATGTCATTATGGAAGACTGGTTAAATCTGTTTTATAAATCCTAATATAAAATGATTTGTAGAAAGGGAGCTCTATTCAAATCTTAAATTTTAAATTTAAAGAAACCCATCTTTGAATGGTCTTATAAAGCCAATAATCCTTTTTATAACAGAAGGAATTTCTCACTAGATTATCTCTTTTATATATTTATATTTTTATATGTGTAATCAGTTTCTTACCTAAATATGTTCAATATTTAGGTAGTATGGAAACATCCCTCATTCTTGAGTTTGGAATCCACCAGAACTTTAACCTAGGGTATAATTGTACTCCCTCAATAACCTAGAACTTAAGGGAGATGGGGGAGAGAGAAAGGAAAAGAGACAGAGACAGAGAGAAGAAAGGAAAAGAAAAAGGCCAATAACTCATCTGTACAAAATAGCTAGAAAAGTCTGTCAAAAAAAAAAAAAATTGACGGGACCAGGACTAGGTAGCTAACAACCACCCCTTTTTTCCTCACACAAACTGTCTTGGGCCCTTTGTGACATTCAACTCTTGAAGGTCATTATAACCAAAAAATATATATGTGGGAGGGAGGGATTCCACTGTGGTTTGCCCTGTCTCCATATCCCCAGAGGGATGATCTTAGTTAAAATTCAGGGACATATACTTTCTAAATGCAACCCATGTAGCAAAGAGCTACTTTAACTAATTGGCCATTGTAGCTAGGCCACCATCATCACCAAAAACAAACTAATTCAGCAAAACCCAAAGTTTTACCAAGAAAGCTTTAGGAAGATTTAGAGCATCATCATGTAAAATATCTTTCATTTTATCTAATACTTTTTCACTAATGAAGTCAGAAGAATTTAATAACTGTACAAATGATCTCTGAGTAGGGATATTATCATTACTTTATCAAACCAAATAATTTCAAAAGTATACCGTGCTAAATTGTCCATTAGATTTTGTATTTCTATATCTGCAGTTAATAAATAAATACCAATCCACATGAAACAAAAACTCTATATCAACTGTATGTTCTCTGACTTTAAATAAGGAAGAATGTTTGCATGATCAAATCCCATTTGGACAGTTTCTGTATATTTTCATACTAAAAAGTATAGTCACTATTCTTTTTGACTTGACCACGAACACAAAGCAAGCAAATGTCTAAGGGAGAATTTGAATTCAGGTCTTTTATAGTTATACTTTGATATAATTTTTCCTTTGTAATCCTATGTATTAAAAACATGTTTGCAAGAAGGAATCCACAAACTTCACCAGACTGCCCAAAGGGTCTGTCACACACACATACACACACACACACACACACACACACACGATTTAAAATTCTGATCTACTGATTTTTCTTGTGTACCATGATAATTGTGGAAGTATGTATAGAAGATTTGCACATGTTTAACATACATTGGATTACTTACTATCTAGGGAAGAGGGTAGGGAGAAGGGAAGGAGAAAAAAAATTAGAATACAAAGTTTTTCAAGGATGAATGTTGAAAACTATCTATGCATATGTTTTGAAAATAAAAAGCTTAATTTTTCAGGAAAGAATTCCTGATCTAATGTATGTATAATATGTGCCATACAAACCTTGCTTGAAAATTTCCAGTGAAGGGGCAGCTAGGTGGTGCAGTGGATAGAGCACTAGCTCTGATGTCAGGAGGACCTGAGTTCAAATTTGGTCTCAGACACTTAATACTTCTTAGCTATGTGACCCTGGGAAAGTCACTTAATGTCAATTGCCTCAACAAAAAAAAAAAAAAGAAAAGAAAAGAAAAGAAAGAGGAAGGGAAGAAAGGAAGGAAGGAAAGGAGGGAAGGAGGAAGGGAAGAAGGAAGGAAGGAAGGAAGGAAGGGAAAGAAGGAAGGAAGGAAGGGAAGGAAGGAAAGGGAAAGAAGGAAGGAAGGAAGGAAGGAAGGGAAAGAAGGAAGGAAGGAAGGAAGGGAAAGAAGGAAGGAAGGAAGGAAGGAAGGAAGGAAGGAAGGAAGGAAGGAAGGAAGGAAGGAAGGAAGGAAGGAAGGAAGGAAGGAAGGAAGGAAGGAAAGGGAAGGAAAGGGAAGGAAGGAAAGGGAAAGAAGGAAGGAAAGATGGAAGGAAGGAAGGAAAGATGGAAGGAAGGAAGGAAGGAAGGAAGGAAGGAAGGAAGGAAGGAAGGAAGGAAGGAAGGAAGGAAAGGGAAGGAAGGAAAGGGAAAGAAGGAAGGAAAGATGGAAGGAAGGAAGGAAAGATGGAAGGAAGGAAGGAAGGAAGGAAGGAAGGAAGGAAGGAAGGAAGGAAGGAAGGAAAAGAAGGGAAGGAAGGAAGGAAAAGAAGGAAGGAAGGAAAAGAAGGAAGGAAGGAAGGAAAAGAAGGGAAGGAAGGAAGGAAAAGAAGGGAAGGAAGGAAGGAAAAGAAGGGAAGGAAGGAAGGAAGGAAAGGAAGGAAGGAAGGAAGGAAGGAAGGAAGGAAGGAAGGAAGGAAGGAAGGAAGGAAGGAAGGAAGGAAGGAAGGAAGGAAGGAAGGAAGGAAAAGAAGGGAAGGAAGGAAGGAAAGGAAGGAAGGAAGGAAGGAAAGGAAGGGAAGGAAAGGAAGGAAAAGAAGGGAAAGAAGGAAAGGAAGGAAAAGAAGGGAAGGAAGGAAGGAAGGAAGGGAAGGAAGGAAGGAAGGAAGGAAGGAAGGAAGGAAGGAAGGAAGGAAGGAAGGAAGGAAGGAAGGAAGGAAGGAAGGAAGGAAGGAAGGAAGGAAGGAAATTTCCAGTGAAGTGAACCCCTCTAAACCTTGCATTTCATTTGATTCCTGAATAATTTTATTTGCTAGAAAGTTATTCCTTACACCAATATTAAATTTTTCTCTTTTCATCTTCTACTTAGGGCTCCTAGCTCTATCCTCCAAGGCAAAGCAGAATAAATCTAACCTCTTATCCACATGGAATATCTTTCAAATACTTAAGCAAGTATATCAATAGTACCTCCCTGAAAGCTTTTCTTTAGCTTGTTTATCACTAGTTTTCTCAAATGATCTTTATATAATATGGTTTTGAGTTGCTTCTTCCTTTTACCCAGAAGTATTTAAGCATCTAGCATGTGTTTATCATCTGCTAAATGCTAAAGAAACAAACAACAAAAAAAAAAGGCAGAAAATAAAAAAGACATTTTTCTTCTCAAGAAGCTTACACTCTAATAGGAAAGATAAGATGCATTTCTTGCCTTCTCAATGGATGGGGGAGGGATAAAAAGAGGAGAAAGAATTTGGAACTTGAGATTTTACAAATTATTGTCATTAATGTTTAAAAACAATAAATTTTTTAAAAATTAACACCTCAAGTTGTAATTTAAATTAGGACAGAATGCAGAAAGATCATCAGTTAGTTGTCTAGTTCTAAGTCCGGGTCTAGGTGCTTCTTTATATAGCATAATATCACATAAGTCTCTTTGACTAGTACATTTTATTGTTAACTTATATTGAACTTACATTCTACTGAAACCCTCAGATCTATATAAACTATATAGGTATGCTTCCTCATATACTTTTGAACCTGATTTTTTTTTTAAATCTAATTGTAATTCTTTACATTTCCTGCACAGCAAAATGGCACAGTAGACAGAATGCTGGACTCAGGAAAACCTCTTTGTGAATTCAAAAATGGTCTCAGACACTGCTCAGCAAGTCACTTAATCCTGTTTGCCTCAGTTTCCTCATCTATAAAACAAAGTGGAAAAAGTAATGGCAAGCCACTCCAGGATCTTTGCCAAGAAAACCTCAACTGGAATAAGGAAGAATTAGACATGACTGAAAAATGCCTGAACAATTATTATTTATATTTAGCCCTATTGATTTTCATTTTATTAGACTTAGATCAATGTCTTAGCTGATTCAGATATTTTCAGAGCCTTTCTCTGAAATCTAATAATTTAGCTATTGCTTCCAAATTAGAGATAATTAGAAAATTGGATAACAATGCTATCTGTGCCCTTATACATGCTATTAATCTTTTTTATTAATTTTATTTTTATAATTTTTGATAGTACATATGCATGGGTAATTTTTTTTTTTACAGCGTTATCCCTTGTATTCACTTTTCCAAATTTTCCCCTCCCTCCCTCTACTCCCTCTCCTAGATGACAGGCAATCTCCTACATTTTACATGTGTTACAGTATAACCTAGATACAATATATGTGTATAAAGCCAAATTTTTTGTTGCCCGGTAAGAATTGGATTCCGAAGGTATAAGTAACCTGGGTAGAAAGACAATAGTGCAAACAGTTTACACTCAATTCCCAGTGTTCCTTCTCTGGGTGTAGCTGTTTCTGTCCATCATTGATCAACTGGAACTGAATTGGATCTTCTTTATGTTGAAGATTTCCACTTCAATCCATACTATTAATCTTTTAAAAATTACTTGGCTCTTCAATAATCCCTTAGACACTGCATGGGTTCAAAGAATTATAGATTAAGATGTGGAAGAGACCTTAGATGCTATGTCATCCAACATCCTCATTTGATAAAGAGGAAATGAGACTCAGAGGTTAAGTGAATCGTCCAAGACATAGAGGTATTAAATGGGTAAACTTGTGCCTGTGACCTCTACCTCATTATTCATTGTCTTTTCCATTTTACCACCCTAAGTCTCTAACTGGCATCCTATGACTAACTATTTAATAGTTTAATAATTGACCTAACTGTACTGTCATCTACTCTATTCCTCTCCAGTTTTTCACAAGAATTCAATGAGACATTTTTTCTGATGCTTTGCTTAAATCTAGGTAACCTATATCCACATAATTCCCCTGATCTATTATTCTCTTAACCCTGTCAAAGAAAGAAATGAGGTTAGTCTGACATAACTTGTTCTTGATATGATCTTTGTGAGCAGTACTTTATTTTCTATATGTTATCTAACCACCCTTTTATTAAGTCATCCAAAATCTGAATTTTGCCAGGAATTAAGAGTTAAACTCCCTGACCTATAATTTAAAGATCTATTCTCTTCTTTTTAAAAGTTGAAACATTTATCCAATCTTGTGCTACCACTGATTCTTCAGTTTTTTAAAGATCACGGATAATGCCAATTCTTTCAGAATTCTTTGGTATAGTTCATCTTGGCCTGGAGACTTAAACGCAACATGGAGACTCTTACTATCTGCATACATATCTTCAGCATTAACTCTGTAATACTCTTTTTTTTTCCTGTCACTTAACAGTCCCAAACTATTGTTGGCAGAAAATACAGAAGTAAAAAATTAGAACCTTACCAGCTTTCTGCTTTGCCTTGTTTTGCATTATTATCCCATCTTATCTAATTCAAGAATTGTATCTCTCTTCTTTGATTCTCCTGTTCTCTTGGTATCTTTTTTTTTAAACCTGTATTTTAGGGTAGACCAGGTGGGTGGTTTTTGTTTTTCCTAATCAGTCTATATTTTGAAGTTCCAAAATAATTTTTTTAAGTCTATACTACGCTTTTATATCATTTTCTATTACCCTTCTTGATTTTATCTTCTATGCATATCTTTGAAAAATGTAGACTATGAAAAAGGAAAGGAACATAGTTGAGGCATCTACTTTTTTTTTTTTTTGTTAGTGCAAAAGAGAGGACAGAAGGAAGGCCAAAAAAGGAACACAAACAAAATAGGACACATTTGAAAACTGTAAGTTGAACTATTTACTGACATAAAAAAGAAAAGCAAATTGTACATAATAGTGATCTGCAGTTTCGCATGCATTCCTTTTTTTTGTTCTACTATGTATAATTATTCTTTCTGTATTACTGGAGTTAGGGATGTTAGGACTCCTGCAGTCTGGAAAATATGCACACAAAAAATTTGGCCCTCCGAATACCAAAGAAATAACATTTGAATTTTTTTCTTTTTCTTTTGGGGTGTTTATATTTCCTGGTTATAAAATTTGAATTAAGTATTTGATCATGGACTACATATAGGTTAATTTTAAGCAAAAAGCGCTTTCCTGTGTCATCTGCTGGCCTTCTTGTGTCATCTGAAGCAAAAAACAAAACAAAATAAACAAAAAAAAACCCTTCCATTTAATTTCTTATGCTGACCCATGATATATCAAAATTGCAATAGGGAAAGTCAAGATGGGGAAAAGATAATTGTATATGAAATATACCTTTTATTTGATTCTTGTTAAATTCAGAATTTTTAAAAACTTTCAAAGCAAAAAGAAAAGTCTTGTCAATGAATTTTCTTTGCATCTTCATTGACCTCATCCCTTTTCCTTATCATCAGCATTGTGTTATTTGGGTCTTCTGAATTTCATTCTTGAGTTTTCTATCTTGTCTGGGCTGACTTTCCTTACAGAAATTTAGGTCAGGAGATCTTACCTAGATTTTCTCAAAATCCTTTCAAATGTGTTCTTCCAAAATCTATGCTAAGTAACATATTAAACTATGTCAAGTTTTCCTCCCCTTTATTATAAATTCTAATTTGGAGTAAACCTCTCCATGCTTCCTATAATTTTTTTGGTCATATTGATAAGGATCAGGTCCAGAATGAGGACCTCATTTGTTCCTGCAGCTTTGAAAGATGCAATCATCGTTAAGAATCATCTAGAAATTAGTAGATGCTTATTAGCTGTTCTTCATTTTGTATAGAGGGAGCCTCAGCACTTGATTGAAGTTCCCCATTATTATTAGATCACATCTCTCTGCCAGACTTATGATGTTTCCCAAACTCTGAATATTTTTTTCTGTTCATGTGATATACTCCAATAATAATTTCACTTCTGTTATTTCTTCTTTCAACTTTATCCGTACTGAGTCTTGTTTTCCATCATACTTTCCTCCTCCCAGAATTCTTCATATGAATATCTTCTTAATATACAATACAATTCCACCTACCACCGACCCTTTTACCAATGTTATTCATTTTGAGTAATATTTCCTTTTCCAATGCTAGATTCTAATCATGGATATGATATCCATAGGTGCAGTGACACCTATGAAGACAAATTTACCCCCTTTCACTAGGATATCTAGTCCATTTTTAAAAATAATCCATATTTTGCAGTTTTGTGTATGAACCATGAAACTGTGAATTTTATTGCTGCTTCCTTTCTTAGATTTGTGCTTCCTGTGACTATAATATTATACTTTTACCCACATTTATCCTCTATGGTGTCTAATTCAGTAGATAGGTAGGTGACTTAGTTCTTCCTCCCCTTCCCTTTTAAATTTAATGCTATAATTAGAACCCTTCTAGTTTTTATATGAATAAAAATATGAACAAGATGTGCAACTACCAGGTAATGCGTGGGAATTGCATGCTCATCTTTGCAGACTATGCATGTCTGCTGTGTGGGAAAAGGTGGGGTTAGGCTTTTTAATTTTAAAAAGATATGCATTGATAATTTTTCTTTTTTTTTTCTTTTCTTTTATTATTAAAGCTTTTTATTTACAAAACATATGCATGGGTAATTTTTCAACATTGACCCTTACAAGGCCTTCTGTTCCAAATTATCCTCTCCTCCCTCCCACCCTCTCCCTAGATAGCAAGTAATCCAATACATGTTAAATATGTTAAAATATTTGTTAAATCCAATATATGTATACATAGTTATATAGTTATCTTGCTGCACAAGAAAAATTGGGTCAAGAAGAGAAAAAAAAAGCTGAGTAAGAAAACAAAATGCAATCAAACAACAGAAAGAGTAAAAGTGCTATATTGTGGTCCACACTCAGTTCCCACAGTCCTCTCTCTAGGTGTAGATGGTTCTCTTCATTACTAAACAATTGGAACTGGTTTGAATTATCTCTCTGTTGAAGAGAGCCACAGCCATCAGAATTAATCATCGTATAGTCTTGTTGTATAATGATCTCCTGGTTCTGCTCATTTCACTTAGCATCAGTTCATATAAATCTCCCCAGGCCTCTCTGAAATCATTCTGCTAATTGTTTCTTATGGAATAATAATATTCCATAACATTCATATACCATAACTTTTTCAGCCATTCTCCAACTGATAAGTATCCACTCAGTTTCCAGTTTCTTGCCACTACAAAAAGGGCTGCCACAAACATTTTTGCACATGTAGAACTCTTTCTTTGCACATGTAGGAAAACAATTAACAAAATTAGATTAATTTCCATTAAAATCTCTTTGGGATATAAGCCCAGTCAAAACACTTCTGGATCAAAGGTTATGCACAGTTCGATAGCCCTTTGGGCATAGTTCCAAATTGCTCTCCAAATGGTTGGATCAGTTCACAATTCCACCAATGCCCCAGTTTTCCCACATTCCCTCCAACATTCGTCATTGTCCTTTCCTGTCATCTTAGCCAGTCTGAGAGGTGTGTAGTGGTATCTCAGAGTTGTTGTAATTTGCATTTCTCTGATCAATAGCGATTTAGAGTACTTTTTCATATGACTAAAAATGGTTTTCATTTCTTCATCTGAAAATTGTCTATTCACATTCTTTGACCATTTATCAATTAGAGAGTGGCTTGAATTATTATATATTTGAATCAATTCTCTATATATTTTAGAAATGAGGCCTTTATCAGAACCTTTGAATGTAATATGTTTTTTTCCAATTTATCGTTTTCTTTCTAATCTTTTTTGCATTAGTTTCATTTGTACAAAGACTTTTTAACTTAATCTAATAGAAATTATCTATTTTTATTCAATAATAATTTCCAGTTCTTCTTTGACCATGAGAGATAAACTATATTTTGTTGTTTTAATTTGTTTATAATATCACTTTTTATGTCTAAAACAACTCATTTCAACTTTATCTTGGTATAGGGTGTTAGGTGTGGGTCAATGCCCTTCTGCCATAATAGTTTCCAATTTTCCCAGCAGTTTTTGTCAAATATTGAGTTTTTACCCCAAAAGCTGGGATTTGGGGGTTTGTCAAACACTACATTACTAGTCATTGACTTTTTTGTCCTGTGAACCTAATCTATTCCACTTATCTCTATTTCTTAGCCAGTACCATATGGTTTTGAGGATCACTGCTTTGTAATATAGTTTTAGACCTGGCACCGGTAAACCACCTTCATTTGCATTTTTTCATTTATTTCCTTGAAATTCTTGACCTTTTGTTCTTTCAGATAAACTTTGTTATTTTTTCTAGATCTGTAAAATAATTTCTTGGGAGTTTGATTGATATGGCACTGAATAAGTAGATTAATTTAGGTAGTACTGTCATTTTAGTTCGACCTACCCATGAGCACCTGATATTTTTCCAATTGATTAGATCTGACTTTATTTGTGTGGAAATTGTTTTGTAGTTCTGTTCATATAGTCCCTGTCTTTGGCTTGGCAGACAGACTCCTAGATATTTTATATTATCATCAGTTATTTTAAATGGAATTTTTCTTTGTATCTCTTGCTGTTGGATTTTGTTAGTAATATATAAAAATTTTGATGATTTATGTGGAATTTTGTATCCTACAACTTTATTAAAGTTGTATATTGTTTCTAGTAGTTTTTTAGTTGATTGTTTAAGGTTCTCTAATTATACTATCATATCATCTGTAAAGAGTGATAATTTGGTTTCCTCATTACCTACTCTAATTCCTTTAATCTTTTTTTTCCCCTCTTATTGCCAAAGCCAGCATTTCTAATGTAATACTGAATAGTAATGGTGATAGTGGGCAACCTTGTTTCACTCCTAATCTTATTGGGAATGGTTCTAGTTTGTCCCCATTACATATGATGCTTGCTGATGGTTTTAAATAGATGCTACTTGATCATTTAAGGAAGGAAAACTCCATTTACTCCTCTACTCTCTAGTGTTTTTAATAGGAATGGATGTTGGATTTTACCAAATGTTTTTTCTGCATCTATTGAGATAATCATATGATTTTTGTTAGTTTGGTTATTGATATAGTCAATTATGCTACTAGATTTCCTAATATTGAACCAGCCCTGCATTTCTGGTATAAATCCTACTTAGTCATAGTGTATTGTGCTGGAGATGACATTCTATAATCTCTTTGCTAATATTTTATTTAAGATTTTTGCATCAATATTCATTAGGTAAATTGGTCTATAATTTTCTTTCTCTGTTTTCATCCTATCTGGTTTAGGTATCAGCACCATATCTGTGTCATAAAAGGAACTTGGTAGGACTCCTTCATTCCTTATTTTTTAAATAGTTTGTATAGTATTGGAATTAATTGTTCTTTAAATGTTTGGTAGAATTCATATGTGAATCCATCTGACCCTGGAGATTTTTTCTTAGGAAGTTGATTAATAACATGTTCTATTTCTTTTTCTAAAATGGGACTATTTAAGTAATTTATTTTCTTTCCTGTTAATCTGGGCAATCTATATTTTTGTAGTTATTCTTCCATTTCACTTAGATTACCATATTTATTGATATATAGTTGGGCAAAATAACTCCTAATTATTGCTCAAATTTCCTCTTCATTGGTGAAAAGTTCTCCCTTTTCATTTTTGAGACCAACAATTTGATTTTCTTCTATCCTTTTTCTAATAAAATTAACTAGAGGTTTATCTATTTTGTTGTTTTTTTTTCATAAAACCAACTCTTTTTTATTTATGAATTCAATAGTTTTCTTACTTTCAGTTTTATTAATCTTCCCTTTTATTTTCAGAATTTCAAATTTGGTGTTTAATTGGGGAAGAGGATTAATTCATTCTTTTTCTAGTTTTTTTAGCTGTAAGCCCAGTTCTTTGATCTTCTCTTTCCCTATTTTATGCAAATAAGCATCTAGAGATATAAAATTTTCTCTAATAACCGCTTTGGCTCCATCCTATAAATTTTGGTATATTGTCTCATTGTTGTCATTCTCTTGGATAAAATTATTGATTGTGTCTATGATTTTTTGTTTCACCCACTCATTCTTGGATTATTAGTTTCCAATTAATTTTTGGTATATTTAGGTGGGAAAAGCTTAGAAACTGTGTCTGACTAGAGTTACCAGACAATTAAAGACTTTTTATACCTATTCCACATTTTTCTATGGAATGGTGCTGATGGAATATAACAATAATTTTGTGGCCCCTGATTTTAGGGGAGGTTCTGTTCTAATAATAAGTCAGTAGTCCTAAATTTTCTGGCTTTGGAGTTATGGCTCAGGAAACTCCCACACCCAATCTGTCTGATTCTGAATAGACCACTCCTCAGTCAGATAGCTTCTGGCCTCAGGATAGTCGCACAGATCAAACTCCTAAAACAATAGTGAATAGACCACTCCTCAGCTCATTGCTGACTGTCAGATAGATAATCTGTTGGTCAGTGATAACCAAATTCCAGAGACCACTCCTCTGGGCTATAGAATTAGCATATCAATGATAGTAAGCTGGAAAAAGGGGTCTGCTCTGTCTTAAGACTTTCCTAATTTCTTTTGGAATTCAGCCCATTTGTAATGGCATTACAATTACAATAAACATTTCCTCTTGACTAGGAAATGGGTTCAAGCCTGCAAATTCTTTTGAGATACCTCGTGACACCTATCTGAGACCCCAAACTTTTGGAGTCCCTTTTCTCAACCTCAACATTTGGTGGCCCAGTATAGGGAGAGTCTGGCCTCCCCTGGCTTGATTTTCTCCTTGTCAAGGTAAGACCCCCATTTTTTTCTCCCACAATCCTATAATGGGACCACCTCAAGCCACTGGGAGAAGGGTTGTCTGGGTCATCATGAGTGCCACACTCAGCAAGTTTTCCTTGACTAAAGACCCCCAGACTGGAAAATTCTTGAAATTTTTGGCAAAGTTCCTAGGAAACCTTTCCACCCTTTTACCTTCTCTGAGATGCTAGAAAAGATGGAAGTTCTATAAGATGACTTTTGGCAAAATTTTATGGCTTTTGGCAAAAATGGGGCAGTCCTACTTCATGTCATTTTGTCTCTGTCTGCATCTCTGTGCAGAATATTTGTGTCATGTTTGTTCTGTGAGCTAGATTTTGTTACCTGGAAAGATTTAAAATACAACCATCAAGAAAAAAAATCCTCTATGCTACAGTTGGAAGGCTGGGAAAATTTCTTTAAAAACCTTTTTTTCTATGGGTTTCAACTCTGGCCAAGCTGGGGACTGAACAAAAAGTTAGCTAATTAAAATTAAAATAACATCTTAGCAGATTCTCAAAATTTTGACAGCAATGATTAACAAGTTTGGCAATTAATCATTTTAAGATTGCAAGAAAAATTCCTGAAACAATAGGGATAATTCTAGGAATTTACCCCATTCTGAAAGAAAAAAAGATAAACCAGATAAATAGCAACTTTTATCTAACCCTTCTTTGATTCCTATCTTGTCTGAAGTCCCCTTTTGCTCCTCGGGAAAGCACCCCAGAAGGTATTAAAGGATCCTTTCTATTCCACTCCTCAGAGTGCTCCTGAGTGTATCTCAGTTGTGGGGATTGCTAAAAAAAAAATATATAGCCCAAGTCCCTCTATTTGCTAACCCCTCCCATCTTAGATCAGATTAAAACTCAAATTCTGCCTCACTTGTAGAAATAGGGGAAGCAGCCCATGGGATCCCCCAGACCTTACCAACCCAGTTTTGGAGGAGTGAGGGTCAGGCTCTATGGTCAGCATTCCCTGAGCCCTGGCACCTGAAACTACTATCGAAGTGATATCCTGGCAACAGTAACTCCAGCTTTTAGCAGGTTCAGCCCAGGAACTACCTGGGAAGAATTTGGGGACTCCTGGTACCAGCCAGCATGGCAGTGTAAAGTGAGAAAAAAACAGTCAGCCTTTGCATTTGGTAAGACCACCATTCTCTGTCTCAATTGTGAATATGTATTAGCTATGTAATTTATGGCAAATTATTTTATCTCTGCCTGGTTTTCTGATTTGTAAAGAGAAATACTAGTTGTTGTGAAAACCACATAATTGCAAAAGTGCTTAGCATGAAAAGTGCTATATAAATATTAACTGTTTTATTGGATATAATTGTTTCATATTTGATAATGTCATGGGTTTTTTATGTAAACAACAGATAAATGATTTCTATGTGTTTGTAAGTCATTTGGAAATTTGTTTGAGATATGATAGTAAAAGCAATTTTAAAGGAATGCTAGTTAAAGCCCACCAAAGGGATCTATTTGCACTCATAGTGTTAACAGAAGAATTTGGGAATTTTAGGAACACAGAAAATCAGTTTGCTACCACTTTAAAAACTCTAGTTATCTAGAGTCAGATTTCTAATGATTGAACTTTTGCACCAGGATAAGTTAAAAATATAAAACAATATCTCCTATTTTTCTAAGTCCTGGTAAACTTTTAAAATAATGTATCTAGCCCAAAGCTGTGACTGGTAGAATTTGCTATTAGAGGTAAAATCTCTTGGGACTGTAACTGATATTCTTTTGAGGTCTAAATTTAATTGCCTAATCATTAAGTCAATAGCCTTCCAATCAAGAGAGAAATGCCATAAATTGCAAAGAGAATTCCTTCCTAAAATGTTTAGGTGGATGATTTATCTGGGCAAAAGCTAGGAGGACACAACCTTAGCTTCTGCTTAAGGTGACATCCTTCTGACTGTTTCCCAGTTTTGTTTCTTTGTTTCCCACCTGTTTATTTCATGTTACTGCATGTTCGGTTGTCAAACAGATGCTATATCCTGTCATGTATGTGCTCTCAGGCTGAATCCTGAAGGATCTGTTTTGACGCTATTATAATCATTTCCCTGATTTTTCCTTATAGCAAATTTCTATAATCAGAGCAAATGGTCAGTAGAAACCATGAGCCCAATACAACTATCCCAGGGGACAAAATGGTTCTCTACTCAAGATCTTAAAGATACTTTCTTTTGCATACCATTGCATAAAGATTCACAATATTTTTTTTTTGCCCTTGAGGGGGCAAATCCAGGGCAACATAACCCCCAACCAATGCACATGGCCAATTTGGGTTAGACATTTTGATCTGCAACCCCACCCGAGAGGCTTCTCTGATTGCAGCCATACAAACCCTTAACTTCCGCCTCCACCACACAGAGCTATGAAATTTTAAAAAAAGTTTTTTTTGGTCTAAAGGCCCACACAGTTTTATCATTTTGTTAAAACCCTGAAAGCTAAACTAATCTCTTGTTGTCCCCTCCTCCCCCGCCCCCTGCCTTAGTCCTACCTAAAACCTTTTACTCTGTATAGTGTTAAAAGATGGGGCCAAGTCCTAGGGGCCTTGCCTGGGACTTTTGAACCTGATCCCAGACTCCTTGCTTACTTCTCAAAGAAACTTGGTATCTTTGGGGTAGCCCTGTTGCCTTAGAGCTACTGCCACAGCCCTTCTAAGAAAGGAAGCCTCTAAACTCATCTTCCAGTTCAGAGCATTTTTTGAACTAAAGGGCATCAGTGGCTTACTAGTGGGAAGTTTAGCAGGCTCTCCTGCCAGACACCCCCACCTGACTCTCCTAGTGTGCCACACCCTTACCCCTGCCACTTTGCTCAGTGACAACACTCAGTCCAGTGACATTACAACCCAGATGGTGAATGGTTTACAGAAGCCTCCAGTTTTCTTGAAACTGGGGAAAGAAACGAGAGTGAACATCCATAAAGTCTCCAAATATGCTTTTCATATTCTGCATACTGATGGAGCTATATGGAAAGAAAGGGGACACATTCTTTCTCCTGGGTAGTTTCAAACACCCTCAAGCCAGCTTCTAATCCCAGAGGCAAGTCAATGGGAACTTCTTCTTGGACTGCCCAGCTCTTTGCAGAGACATAATTTCCCAGCCTTTCACTTCTCCAAGAACTCAAAAGGTGGCTGAGGCACTTAAGATTAGCTTTCTTTCTTTTATTTTCCACTTTTTCCAGGTGTACCTTTAACAGCACTCTGAGGATAAGAACTTTGCTCCTAGTTTTTTCCTCTCCAGATCTCTTAATGTCACCCTGTGGGCCCCCAGTGGGGAGATAACTCCTATGTCTTTAGTCAGGCTAGAGAACTCCATGGGCAGTAGGGGCATTCAGGATTGTTGGGTATGCCATCATCATCTTTAAGACACCCTACATATTTGACCTGACGCATTATTTGCAAAGGCCCCATTCCCAAATGTCATCATTCCCACCCTGGTACTAGCTACTCCTCCAGGGAATAACTTTAACCTGCCTATTCCCTGTCTTCTTGCCCGAAAGGATCTCTTATCTACATAATAATTATAGAATATACATTCCAAAATTATTCTGGCAAATTCACTCATATTGCTTCTACACCACCTTCCTTGAAGGTTCTTCATAACCTCCTGAGAACTAACATTCTGAATTCTGAAGCCAGCCAGTGAATACTTCTCTATGACCTACACCAAGCTACTCACTTGGAAAAAGCTCTCCAATTCCTTGTAAAACCTATTTTCACAAACTAGGAGAAACAATTAAATAGATTTGTCAAATATGCCCAGTTTGTGCCCAAGTAATTCTGAAAGGGCTGCTAAACTCCCCCAATCTGAAGCCTGTCTGGAAGAGGAATATGTACTTAGAGAAGAACTGGCAAATGGATTTTACACATATGCCCTCTCCTAGAAGCTTCAAACTGCTTTCTAGTTTTTATCAACTTTACTAAATGAGTAAAAGCTTTCCCTTATAAGACTGAAAAGACTCAGAGGTTTTTGTTAAAGGAGATCAAACCCATTTAAGATTAATTATTATCTCCACTTTGCCTATCATCCACTCTACCAAATGTTTAACACCTTTTAAACATTATGGGTGTTTGCTTCCTAAGTCATATTAGTGCTCCTTTCACTGTGTATAATGCCACTGCTTCAGGCACAGTCTCCAGCCCTTCAAGGAGACAAAAATGGGGATTTGGGAAAAAACATTCTTTAGTATTTATCCTAGGGAAAAAATATTTGGATGAGAGGCATTCATAATAGCCTCATCTCACTCCCCACCCCCAGCCTTCCTTTAGGTGGGGTTCTTGACTATTGTCCTTACTAACTCCACTTATAATTAATCTTTTTTGCTCTATTTGGCTCCTGCATTTTTAACCTACTTATGAGATTTGTTTCCTCCAGGCTCCAAGCTATGAACTTTCAACTATTTGTTCACCCTGAATACCCTTGGCTATGACATGTAGCACCCCTCTAACTGCTGCTACTACCATCTTGCCTCGTCTCCCTTCCCCAGTCTGAATCCCATTAGGGATAGTTCTATGCCCCTTATCAGCAAGAAGCAGCTCCAGAATATGAGATCTCTATCCCTTTGTCCCAAATGAATTTAGGATACAAACTGTTTGAGAGAAGGAAATGATGTAATATAACAATGATTTTGTGGCCCCTGATTTTAGGGGAGGTTGTTCTAATAATAAGTCAGTAGTCCTAAATCTTCTGGCTTTGGAGTCTGGCTCAGGAAACTCCCACACCCAATCTGTCTGATTCTGAATAGACCACTCCTCAGTCAGATAGCTTCTGGCCTCAGGATAGTCCCACAGATCAAACTCCTAAAACAATAGTGAATAGACCACTCCTCAGCTCATTGCTGACTGTCAGATAGATAATCTGTTGGTCAGTGATAACCAAATTCTGGAAACCACTTCTCTCAGCCACAGAATTAGCATATCAATGATAGAAAGCTGGATAAAGGGATCTTCTCTCTCTTAGGACTTTCCTAATTTCTTTTGGAATTCAGCCCACTTGTAATGGCATTACAATTACAATAAACTCTGGGTTTAATGGCTTTAAGCCTGCAAATTCTTTTGAGATACCACCTTGTGACATTGGTTTGTGACCCCAAACTTTTCAGGTGCCTTTTCTCAGCCTCAACAATGCTTCATATGGTTGGGGGTGTGTGAATTAATTGGTGGATCTAAATTGACTCTGAACCCCCATCAAATGACTGATCATATCTCTATAATTTTTGAGGTACTATATATTTCAATTAGTGCTAGTCACAAGACTATGACATTAGTTCTTCATATTTTTATTCTTAAGATCATTTTGATTAGATTTTGTAAGATACTACATTAAAAACATTAAAATTTTAAAATGTTAACAGTATATAAATAAATGAAGAATATTTAATTACCAGAGAATTCAATGAATAATAGAACATAAAATATCTGATCCAGTGACTGAATTTCCCAGACAAAAGTTTGATCGAGATCCAAAAGTTCTAGGCAATAGGGACAATTTTTCCTTTATATATGTAAATGGACTATTCAGCAGACCTTTATATAAAGCGATTTTATGTAATATAAATTTGCCCACAAACATAGGGAAGAAGAGTGGGGGAGCAGGATGGAGGGAGGAAAAATGGAAGGAGATGGCCAGTACATATTCAAAAATGTGTGGGGCCAGGAAAATTGATGAAATCCCACATGGTCTTTATAAGCCACTGCATCTGTCTCTGCATGCTAATAATCTTGAAAATATATTAGACTTTTGTCTGTAACATTTTCTCCTCCAAAAGTCTACAATCCACTTTTATTCCTACCCCCATACCTTGCTTTTCTGCTTTGGTCTTTTTTTCCTTTGGCTTCAGACAAAACCCTATATCTACATTTTTATTGGATTTTTTCAGGGAATATTAGCATCTCTCCCTTGGTGGGAAAGTAGTCTTTCTGTCTCTCTAACTTAATCTAGTCAAACAGAAGAAATTGATGCTGTAAGCTCCTAGCTATAAATAGTTTTAAGTTAAATCAGATTCGTCAGAATGGTTTTGCCCAGTTTGATAATGAACTGAAGTTGAATGCAGAATAATTATTACTTTATTTTTTATTCAAACATACCCCCTACCTGGCTTATACTGATGATTTCTTCAATTTATTCATTACTTTAGTTTCATCAAGTTGCCAGAAGGTAAAATAAGCAGCCCGATATTCCCATAGTCATTGGAAATGGAAATAACCTGGACATAGTCCAAACCCTTCCCTTCATGGATTATTGGTATTTGGGAATAAATATCCCCAACAGAGAGCCAGAACCATAGTGTCTGATTAGAATTATATCTATGTTAAGAGTATGGTAAGGGGAATTTTCTTCCTATTCATTGTTTTCTGCCACATATTTTCTGCTAACTGGAAAATGGTGGAGTTGTGTTAACATATATGCCTCAATATGACTTTGTTGCTTTGCCGGGACATGCTTTAATATCATCATCTTCCTTTGTAACATCATTAGGTCATATCTCTTTTTTTTTAAACTTTTGTTTTGTATGCCATTATTTTCCCCAGCATTCTTCTCCATCACTCTCCCAGCAAGTTATCCCATGTAACAAATAGTACTTTTTAAAGAAATAAAAGGGAAAGAAGAGAGAGAAAATTGCATAATTGATCAACATATTGAAAAGTCTAAAACATATGCAATGTGCAGTTGTTTTTAGAGTATCCTCTTATATTTCTTCTTTTGTGCCATGCTTTTTCTTTATAATTTTGAACTATTCACTTTTTAATTTGTATCTGTATGTTCCATCTTTCCAGGTACATTGTTGTAGTCTTTATGTAAGTTGTTTTCTTGACTCTGCTTGCTTTACTCTGCATCAGTTCATATAGATCTTTCCATGCTTCTCTGTATTCATCCCACTTTTTTTTTCTTACAATACAGTAATACTTCATTATGTTCATGTATCATAGTTTGTTTGGCCGGCCATTCTCCAGTTGATGGACATCTACTTTTCTCTCCCAATTCTTTGCAATAAAAAACCAAAAAGATCTGCTGCAGGTTGGTGTACATAGGAACTTTCTTCTTATCAGTGGCTTCCTTGGATTATATGCTCAGTATGGATCAAAGTAGTTTTTTTTTTTTTTTTTAGTCAGTTTATTTGCATTATTCCAAATTCCTTTCAAAAACGTTTGTACAATCACAACTTTATTAACAATCCTTTATAGGTGATATTTATTGAATTCCTGTAGATCTTGTCTAAAGTTCTAGTAGCCAAAATATACCACTCATTTCCTGCCTTATGTTTCACTTACCTAGGAAATCTTTGTGTTGTCACTCCAGTAAAATTGTTATATTTTCAAGGCATATAAATTTAAATAAGCATTAAGTAATGCAAGATGGCTTAACAATTTGTCTTAAGTTCATGTAGAGAAACTCAATAGATAGGCAGAAGAGGGGAAGCAAAAAAGGAAGTAGATAGATAGATAAATAGATAGATAGATAGACAGACATAGAAGTATTGTAGGTATAGTCAGGTTAGACCTGGGTTCAAATTCTACTTCACATAATAAATATCTGTGTCATAACCTCCCAACTCCAGTTTCCACTTCTGTAAAATGTAAATAATAAACCTGCAGTAATTATCTCATAGAATTTATATGGGACTCAAATTAGAATATGGATATAAAATACTTTGTAAATAAATAAAGTATTAGCTACTACTATTACCACTACTACTACCATATTCATATAGTTTCAAGGTTTAGAAAATTTTAGGAAAAGAAATGTCTCGTAAGGCAAGAAAAAATTCTCTTGAAATTTTAATTCTTTTCACACTTTGAGGAATAGAATGTAAAATAAAAATTGGCTCAACAGAAATTCAATGGGAAAAGTAAGTATGCAAAAATTACATATTCTTCCAATACCAATCAAATAAATACAATTTGCTTTGAATTAATTTCTCTGTGTATTATTGCTTCATTAGAAAAAAAGTATTTTGCAATGAACAATTTACTGAACTCATATTTCTGTAACAATTTCAGCATGCATTTGATTTCATTATTATTTTATTACAAGAATTTTATCATAAAATATTATTCTTGATAATTATTAACATTATTTAATATAATCACTATAATTAAAATTAATAATTAATATTATAATAAACTTTCATATCATGTTTATGAATTTGATCTTGTGATTTCAGGTACCATAGTTTTAAGTCCACATTTTTAAACTTTTGAGAGTAGAAATTTTATACTATGCTTCTTTATATATTGTCAGAACTAGACACACAATAGCTATTCTGCATTTTTTTAAATTCATAGGCTTTTAAAAAATAACTAAACTGAAGCATTATTCTAATCAAATTTTCATCTTTTGGGGGGCAAACCTCTTGCAATTTGGTTCAAAATTGAGAATTTCATTTGTTTTTATTTAATAAAGCATAAGTGGTACAATGGACACTGGAACTAGAATAAGGAAGTTGTGGTTCAATTATTTTAGTCATGTCTGACTCTTGGTGACCTCATTTAGGGTTTTCTTGGCAAACATATTGTAGTAGTTTCCCATTTCCTTCTCCAGCTCATTTTCCAGATGTGGAAACTGAGACAAATGGGATTAAGTGACTTGCCCAGAGTCATATAGCTAGTAAATCTCTGAGACCAGTTTTGAAGTCATGAAAGTGAGACTTCTTTACTCCATGCTTAGCTGCCTTACCTAAGTGCCTTAGAGAAAAAGGAAGACCTGAGTTCAAATTTAGTCCCAGACTCTTACTAACTATATGATCTTGAACAAATCACTTAACTACTTTCGACCTCCATTTCCTCATCTGTAAAAGGGAGGAGGGGGCTTAATAAAAGCACCTAACTCCCAGAATTGTTGTGAAGATAAAATGAGAAAACATTTGTAAAATGCTTTGCAAAACTTAGAGCACTTCATAAATGCTAGCTGCTATACTGATGATATTTTTTTTATTTGTAAAAGACTAAGCTATAAAATAGAATAAAATCAGACAATCTATTTCTGATTTAATCTATAACTGCACTATACATGTAAAACAGCCTCATACTAAAAACAAGAATGAACCAGAAACCCTAATAATCATGTAAATTTATGGGTCCCTACTTTTGACTACCAATGACTTTACTGATTAAGTGACTAGCATCTTCAGGAAAAAAGGAAGAAATGAAGGAATGAGAAGAGATATGAATATTCCCAAAGCACTTACTTCAAGAAAAATAACTAACAATAGACATGCAAATCAGAAGGATAAGAGAAAATAGAATGTGTCTTTTGCTTCTGCAGTAAACATTAATTCAATATTATAAAATATTTAAAATTTTATGTAACAAATTCCCAGTTGCCATGTTTTCTATCATTTTCATTCTCATTCTATATTTCATAGTTTAAATGATTCTTATACATTCCATTGTGTTCAACTCTCTATAATCCCATGTGGGGTTTTCTAGATAAAGATACTGGAATGGTTTGCCATTTTCCCCCCAGCTCATTTAACAGTTGAAGAAACTGAAGCAAAAAGGGTTAAGCTAGTGAGAGTCTGTACCATTCTTATTTTTCCAAGAAAACTTCAAATGATGTCACTAAGAGTTGGATATGACTAAACAACATCAACAAATTGGTAATTTGCCCTAATTGAATCACTGGCATTTTATGTGGAAAGAACCATTACATTTTTGTCAATTTCAGTGAATAAAATCTCTGTGTGCATCTGTTTATATTTCTGTATCTTTTATTTATTGCCCAACTTATGTTGCCAAGGGTACAGTACAGAGAGGAGGGAATTATTCTATCCCTAAATTTTCTTGCATTAGAAACTAGCCTCATTCTTTGTAGCTTCTTCCTCTTTGATGAGACTTCTATGACAGGATAGGTATAAGTACAAAATTAGATTTAAAATCTCATGAATAAGCTGCAAGAGACAAAAAAAAGAAATTCTATCTAAAATAATGGTAGACAATATAAAATATCTGGGATTCTACCTGTCAAGACAAAAGCAAGAATACAGTTACAAAATACTTTTTACACAAATAAAGTCAGATCTAAACAATTGGAAACATATCAATTGGAAAAATACCCATTACTTATGGGTAAGCCAAAATAATATAATAAAAATGACAATAATAAATTAATTTATTATTCCGTGCCATACCAATCAAATGACCAAAAATATTTTTACAGAGTTAGAAAAAATAAAAATAAAATTAATCTAGAAAAACAAAAGGTCAAGAATATTAAGGGAAATAATGAGGAATAACTGCAAAGGACCAAAGGATGGTAACCTAGCTGCAGACCTAAATCTGTTTTTTTGTTTTGTTTTTGCTGAAGCAATTGGGGTTAAGTGACTTGCCCAGGGTCACACAGTTAGGGCGTATTAAGTGTCTGAGATAAGATTTGAACTCATGTCCTTTTGACTGTCCACTGAACCACCTAGCTGCCCCCTAAATCTGTAATATGAAGTGGCAGTCATCAAAACCATTTGTCACTAGCTAAGAAATAAAGTGATAGCTCAATAGAATAGGTTAACTTCCACAAGACATAATAGTCAATAACTATAGTAATCTACTGTTTGATAAACAGGTTAGGTTTCCAAGACACAACAGTCAATAACTGTATTAACTATTATTTGATAAGCCCAATTTCTAGGATAAGAATGCACTATCTGACAAAAACTGCTGGGAAAATTGGAAAATAGTATTGTAAAGGGCTGAAATTCTTAGAAGGTGTGCTTGAATCAGACAACTGGAATTTCTCTTCTCTCATTTAATGCTGGCTCAATGCTTGGGGTTAAGAGAATTGTTGGTAAGGATTAGGAGAGAGGCAAGAGAACTTCATTTGGCTTCAGGACTAGGAGGAGAAAAGTGTGGAGATTCTGGACTCTAGAATCAAGGAGGGATCCTTGGCAAAACTCCTGGAAGTTTTGTCCATCTCCTTCACTTCTCCCCCTAAAGACCAAGGACTTTTGCTTATCCTGACTCTGGCTGATCCTGAGGTGTCCAGGGAGCTAGCCCGGAATTTACATAATATGACAGACACTAGGCACAAACCACTACCTCACAACCTATACCAAGATAATATCAAAATGAGTTAAAGATTTAGACATAAAGTGTGATACTATAAGCATATTAAGAGAAGAAGGAATAGTTTGCTTATCAGATTTTTGGAGAAGAGAAGAATTTGTGGCCAAAGAAGAACTAGAGAACATTATGGAATACAAAATGGAAAATTTTGATTACGTTAAATTAAAGGTTTTTTTCCCCATAAACAAAACCAATTCAACCAAAATTAGAAGGGAAGCAGAAATCTGGGAAACAAATTGTACAGTCAGTATTTTTGATAAAGTCCTCATTCTAAAACATATAGAGAATTGACTCAAATATATAAGAATACAAGTCCTCCCCAACTGATCCCCATCCCTTTGATTGGTCAAAGGTTATGAATAGTCAGTTTTCAGATGAAATTGAAGCATTTTATAGTCATATGAAAAATGCTCTAAATCACTATTGATTAGAAAAATGCAAATTAAAACAACTCTGAAGTATCATCTCACACCTATCAGATTTCCTAAGATAATAGGAAAAGATCATGATAAATGTTGGAGAGGATGTGGGAAAACTAGGATTGTTGGCAGAGTTGTAAAATGATCCATCCATTCTGGAGGGAAATTTGGAACTATGTCCAAAGGGCTATAAAATTGTGCTTCTCTTTGTATCCCAAAGAGATCATAAAAGAGGAGAAAATATGCAAAGTGTTTGTAGCAGCTTTTTTTGTAATGGCAAGGAACTATCAGTTGAGGAATGGCTGAATAAATTACAATATATGAAGGTAATGAAATATTGTTCCATAAGAAATAAGGAACAGGATGATTTCAGAAAAATCTGAGAAAATCTGCATTAACTGATGCTGAGTGAGGTGAGGAGCAATTTTATTCTATGCTTCTTTATATTCACTCAGAACTAGACATATAGTAGCTATTTTAACATTTTTTTTTAATTCATAGATTTTTTAAAAAAATTAATTAAACTGAAGCATTATTCTAATCAAATTTTCATCTTTGGGAGGGTAAATCTCTTCCCATAGCAAAAAAAAAAAACAAAATAAAACAAAAAAACACCCTCATTTATTCAAATTCTAGTAATCAGAATACATATATACAAATAGGAGACAAGAAGTAAAGTACTCTCTCATTTGGAGCAAGATAATTCAGTTCAACCAAGAAAGAGTATCTTACCCAAAGGTAAGTACATTGAAGTCTCTTAGTGTAGCAAGATGGGGATAAGGACATTATCCTGTCAGCTCCTCTCATGTTGGTTTCTTCTCAGAGTCTTTACCTTTGAGTAACTGAAGTGGAGTTTTCCTCTGCCATCTTTTCTCTAAGCTAAAAGCCAGAAATGCCCCAAGTGACTTAAAGCTTGAAGTCAAACAAGACTGAAGATTTCACATTTCTCCACTCTCATCCAGTTCTGCCCCACTTCTCATGTGGATGCAGGCATTGATCTCCACTAAACAAAGAGGTTTTTTTCCAATAGATTTTGGAACTGGGTTACACAAATATCTTATTTGACATGTACTAGAAACCATGACCTTTTTTTTAAATCCTCTGTAGCAAATCAAGCATTAAATCTTACTGCTGCTTCTTATTAAAACTTTTCTTATGTCCAAATATTCTTTTATATTCCCTCTGACCTCAGATACTTACTAGCTATATGATTCTGGGCAAGTCACTTAACCTCTATTTGTCTCAGTTTTCTCAACTGTAAAATGGGGAGAATAATAGCATCTACCTCACAGGGCTGTTGTGAAGATCAATGAGATAACATTTGTAAAAGCACTTAGCACAGTGCCTAGCACAGAGTAGGTGCTGTAGGAATAATTATTCCTTGCCCTTAATTAAATGATATCGCTCTTAAAATCGGGAGTTTCACAGCTACACCCAGAGAAGGAACACTGGGAACTGAATGTAAACTGTTTGCACTACTGTCTTTCTACCCAGGTTACTTATACCTTCGGAATCCAATTCTTACTGTGCAACAAGAAAATTGGATTTATACACATATATTGTATCTAGGTTAAACTGTAACACATTTAATATGTATGGGATTGCCTGTCATCTAGGGGAGGGAGTAAAGGGAAGGAGGGGAAAACTTGGGAAAATGAATACAAGGGATAATGTAAAAAAAAAAAAAATTACTCACTCATATGTACTGTCAAAAAAAATTATAACTATAAAATTATTTTTTAAAAAATCGGGAGTTTCATCTATGAATTAAGGTATTAGAAATTTATTCATTCATTTCATAATTCATTCATTCTTTCACTCAAGTAGCCCTAGAACTATGAATAAGAATAAAGACAGCAGATCAATAAGGCCACAACCTGCAAATTTTTGTTAACTTCAAATTTTTCCTGGACTTGCTTCCTTTTAATAATTACTTTGGTTAGATCCTTTATAGCCAGTTAGCTCCTGAATTTTATACCTGTGATTTTGTCCTCCTGACCACTTCTTGCTTTGACCTTTGTCAAACTTTTGCCAGCTGGATTGCAATTGTTCTTATCCCTACTCACTTAATATTCCAATGTAGAGTCTTCAATTCTGTTTGCTGCCTCTACCCTAGTACCAGAATGAAACTAGGCAATTCATTTTTGATTCAATTTATGACTGCATTAAATCTTGAGTGAAGTTTATGATATCATTTTATTCAAAGCACTATCATAATTTCAAAAAGGAAATGCCAACACAGATTTCTGTACTACAACTAGATCTCAATTAATGCAAATAATGAATCCTTTGAAATAGTCACATTATTCAAATTTTCACTGTTCAAAGTTATAATTATATGTAAAAAACAGCTATAGGTTCCAACTCAATGGAAATATTCAATGAAATTTTAAAAATTAGTTTATGTTTATTAATATAATAGTAAAGGATAAAAATGTATTTCTAATTCAAGTATATGATAATCACATAAAGCAAGTTTTTTTTAAATTTAAAAAGTTGCTGAATATCAAAGAAAAGCCTATCCTGACAATATGATGGAAACATTATTTTCATGTAAAATATTTTAACAGCAAAGACTGAACTGTCTTCTCTTTCTTTAAATCTGTTTCCATATGCTGGTAAGTGCAAAGAGCTGTAGCCACATCTCAGAACTTGCAAACTCATTTTCACAATGAACCAGATGTAGGCAGGTACCCTGGGGCACTATCTACAAACAATTATACTTTAAATATATTATTGTTCTTGCAATATTTTCAATAATTGAGCTAAAATAACTTGAAAACCATTGTTTGAAAACCTATGCTTTCTTATTTGGCCACCAAGGAACTGGAAGCATTCAATATTTGGAAGCTTTCAGAGGTTTTTAAAAGGATTTCAAGACTAATAAAAAGCATTTGGCTCAATGGATAGAGTGGCAGGCCTCTACTAAGGAAGACCAGAGTTCAAATGTGGTCTCAGACTAGTTGTGTGACCTGAACAAGTCACTTAATCCTGTTTGGTTTGGTTTCTTTATCTGTAAAATGAGCTAGAAGAGGAAATGGCAAGCCAATTCAGTATCTTTACCAAGAAAGTCCCAAATGGTACCTACCACTAAGAGTTGGACACAACTGAAAAACGACTGAATAACAATTTAAGAGCCATTGACTTTCATTTAAAATATCCTTCTAAAATATTTCTCAATAAAAGTGTTAGATGATCCTTACACATTCTAAATCTTGATTGAGCATTTTCTTTCTTGGAAATGTAAATTCTAGTAAGTATCCTTTCTAAAATAAGCTGGTTTCATCCAATTTTTCAAAAAATTTTATCAGTTTATCCATCTGCTTTATTTCCTTAACATGTCAAAATATTTAATGGCCATTCTTATCTGTGCTGTCTGCATTTCCAGCAATTTTAACATGTGATTGAACTCAATTTTTAAAGTGATCAAACCAAACAATGCTTGCAGTAAAAGTTTGTTCACTATCAATTTCATTTCCCTTTTTAAATGCCTTAAATAAATTTGAAGTTTTTGTCTAAATGACTGCTTTGCTAAGGGGAATACATTTTTGCTGGCAATCTCCAATTCATATAGCTAAAAGATGCTCTATTTCTATCACTGAAACGCATCTTTTCTTTGAAGACATGGAATGACAGGAAAGTGCAGACTGATGACATGACACAGAGGCATGTTAAAACTTTCAAATAACTTGAATATATTTCATTAATTGAATTTTGAGATTATATTAAGTGTGACTTGATATTATCTTGTCATTCACACTAAATTGAATTCTGTAGGATTAAACTTGCATTAATCATAACTTAGCTATTGTTTACATATAAATAGCAGATTGTCTGATCCCTAATTTCCCTCTACAGATCTCTTGCTTCTCTCCCTGGGAGAAGCTCTTTCTGGTTACCCTTTCTAGTTCAGAACAATAACCAGGTTTGTTCAATTTAAAATTCTTATAGCACGGCCAGAAATTGAACACAGTCCCTATTGATCACAGTACCTAAGTTAGCTTAGTTATTCTCCTTTTCCCTTAAAAATGACTTTAATAAATCCATTGATTCCTTATTACCTCCAGAATCAAATATAGATTCCTCCATTTGTCTTTTAAAGTCCTTTATAACTACATTCCTTGCTACTTGCTAGTCTTCTTATACTTTTCTCTTCTGCATATATACCTTCTTGTTTGTAGTTCCTGGCACAAGACACTCCATTTTCTGAATATGAACATATTCATTGGCTATTCCACATTCCTAGAATGTCCTCCTTTTTCATTTCCACTTCTGAGCTTCCCTGGATCCTTAAAGTCTCAACAAAAATCCCATTCTGCAAAAAAATCTTTCTTGTTTCATGCTAGTACCTTCAATCTGTATTTAGCTACATTAAGTCTGTATATGTCTGTTGTATGTCATTTTTTGCATGCCATTTTCCCCACTAGACTGAATTTCTCAATATTAGGGACAATGTTTTGCCCTTTTTTTCCTTATATCTTCAGCGATTAGCACAGTGTCTGGCACACAGTAAGTACTTAATAAATGCTTGTTGTCTTGACTTAAGATAAATGGTTCTTAATTCAATACTATATTTTCAGCCAATGTTCACTCTACCATGATCATTCTCCTATTGAAAGACAGGAAACAAAAGTGATTGATTTCTTTATACTTCTGAGAGTACTATAAACACAAACAAATTCATATATTGACTAGAGCTAGGTGATTTTTATTTAATTTATCTTAAGTAAAGAGTAATCATTGTTTTGACATGTTTTATTTTTAGGCAGGGGTTTAGAATAATCGAACAAGGTAGAGAAAATGGAAGAAGCAATACAACTCTTGGGATCATAGCATAACAACAGAAATTTCCACTAGGTTTGCGAAGACTAGGATAGTTGTCCTCTCTCTCTATTCACAAAGGGGCCTTAGACCAAACTAGCTCCCTAAAGAAAGTGATCAGGCTTGTTTTCTCCAGATTTCTGGCTCTCTACCCCCATTCCAGAGCCCCAGGGAAAAACACTTAGAACTTAAGAGATTCCAGGATGTTCCTAATAAATGAAGTTCCTAATAAATCAATGTAGGATATTTATTTCCAACTTTACTCCGCACTATATTTTGGACAACCACAAGTTTTTGGACAGTCAGTCTAGGGGCTTATGCTCATTCTCCTTCTATCAATCATCATTTCTAAGAAGATATAATTGATGAAGACTCTTCGTACTAGCAATTATATCTAACTGAAGGGTCTAGAATCCCCTAATCTCTTCCAAGTCATCTCCAAGTGTGGATACATTTGTCTTGGAAATTCACAATTGTACATCAATCAAGCTTTCAAACAGGTATCTAGTACATTCCAAGTACTGAATGAAAGGCTAGAGATACAAAGACAAAACAAAATAATCCTGTTAAGGTGGGGAGATGACAAGATAACACATGAAAAGTATTTTGTAAATCTCAAAGCACTATATAAGTTATATAATTATAATATATAAGCATACATGTATAATGTGTATATAAATATATTGCTATATATCTGTTCATATATTTGTGTATATATGTAAATAAATATTTTATCTATTCTATAATACTATATTGGTATGTATATATATGATATATGTCATACATGCATACATATATATTATATATATAATTATATATATATATATATATGGTATAATAGGGTTTTTCCAAAATTCTTAGTGCAGTTTGATATAGAGATATAGATATAGTCAACCAACAGACACTATCTATATTTTTGTCTGTGTCTATGTCTCTGTATATTTTGCCCATCAGAGATCACTGTAGCTGGCTCAGATTGTCACCTTTTGAGATCTCTACTCACCTCTCTCCTTGCTCCTTCTAGTGGGAGTAGAAAAAAAACCAACAACTCTAACTAGTTAACTCCCTGTGAAAGTTTTTGTCTACAGTGAAAGTCCCAGTTCCATGTAGCTTCATTTCTCTGCAAAATATAAAACAAAACAAACAAACTTTAAAATATAAATTTTAAATGAAATTTATAAAAAATCTTTGAGTCTTTAGGCAATTTATTGATTGCCAAGTCAAGATGCTAATCAAATATCCTCAAGTTTTTCTTGCTTCTCAAACTTTTATAAAATACAAATTCAGGATGCCATTACAATCATCTTTATCAAATCATTCTTTAAAAAGTAAATAATTGATAAGCAAAATGTTTAAATATCAGATCAACCCTCAATAATTAACCTTGCCACCAATTTACTTGCTAAAGGCAATAAAATAAAGGAAAAAAATAGACAGTGGAGTAAATTTACCATTATTCCAGGTGTCTCCATTTTCTCCAAGAATCTAAAATTCAGTCATTCTTTTGGTTTTGCTTATTAAGTCCCTGGGAGACAGAAAAAGGCTCCAAATACTATTACCAGGGAAGAATCATTCATTTTTCAATACTTTCACTGTTGCACTCTCTAAGATCTGGAAAAGATCTTAGCTTAAAAATGCTAAGGTCTCCCCAGATTCAGTGAACCCAGATGTCGTTGGAGGAGAGAGTGAGGTTGATAACTTTATACAACCATACCTCACTTAAATCCAATTTATTTACAAATCAAGACATCCTCCTCCTAATGTCTTTGGGCCTCTTCCAGAAAAGGAGCCTCTTCCAGAAAAGGACAAACAACAATATGTGAGTAGTAGCAGCCCCACTGGGTACCAACTGGTCAGTTTCAGTTGGACAATACTTTTTCTCTTCTTCCCTTCCTTTCTCCTTCCTTCTTCTCTTCTTTCCTTTCTTCTTTCCTTCTTTTCTTCTTACATTCCTTTTTTTCCTTCCTTTTTTCCTTCACTTCCTCTATCCACACTGGGAATCATACTGTTACATGTGGGTACTCTGCCTAAAGTAATATACATTTTGATCTCTGATCTGTAGCATTTGTAAGTTAGATTTTTTTCTCTCTCTCTTTCCTACTTGTTCTTTTTTTTCTTAACCTCGAACAATTAACTCTTTTGTCCCATGAAGTTTTATTTATGATTTCTTGAAATAGAGTGCTGGAAAACAGGCTTTGATAAAGCCCATTGATATTCAAATAGTTATTTAACCATGCCTTATATCCAATCACTCTGTCTCTCACTAATTGATAACAGGTTCTAGTCCAAAGCCTCACTTGGTCATTGGGTTTTGATGGCTCAGAGTGAGTGTTAATAGCAATTGGTTCTGTTTTAGCCAGAAACTCTGAGGGACTTCCCCTTCCAGACTGATTCTTTTCAGAAGTCAAACAGGTCATTTTTTGCTTCAATTCTTTCCTAATCTTTTAATCACTAAATGCGTGTTGCCTAAGACAGGGTGAGACCTGGAAAGATGTGTCTTGAAAAGGCCAAGGTCTCCCACTGCATCAGAGGTCATCACCAGCCATCCTGACCTTTATCTTGCCACTGGATTGCAATGATTCTGAAGGGAAGAGTGAAGCTGATGAATTTGCACTGTCCTGTCTCAAGTAAATCCAATTCATTTACACATCAAAAGATCATCCTCCTGACATTATTAGTTCTTTTCCAGAACAAAAGATGAACAGCAGAAACTTCCCAAATAGAAATGTCCAGGATCTGCTTGATCTCTACACACCCTCATATTTTGGGTTAAAATCTAGCCATATAAAACTAGGTTCAAACAGTATCAATAAATAAATTATTTGCCCTACACAAACACAAAAGTAACTAAATGTTTTCCCCATAAACCTGTGGTGCATTATTCTACACTTACATACAGTGTCATTGAGATTAAGTATGTGGGAACATGTTAAGCATAAACTGAGAAGCATACACGTCAAGAAGACATACAACCAAGGCAAAAAATAACTGCAACACTGCAAGGCCACTTACAGACCTGAATCCATCCCAATAATAGGCCCAGGAAGTCAAGACAGTCCCAAGATCTATTTTCTGATAGAGCCAACTATGAATTCATTAAAAGATTATCTCTGGCGATTAAAAGATGACTTATGGAGAGGGAAAAGCCCAGAGCGTCCAGATGAGAGGTTTGTGCAGCAAAGATATTAAACCTAATGGAGCAATATTAGAGTAAAAACTGCTTGAGGTCAGGAATTGTCTTTTACCTCTTTTGCATCTTTGGCACAGTGCCTAGAACATAGCAGGCACTTGATAAATTTTTGCTGACTGATAATATGAGCACATCATGAAAAGAAAAAGGACTTCATGGCCTTGCAGTTTTTGCACATCATTTAATGTATCGATATTGTGTTGTCTCTATAATTGTCTCTTCTGTGATTTCATTGATTTGACTGGGGGAAAATCAATTGAATATGATCGTCTTGACCAACTCTTCTCCACAAACACACATGCAAAATTTTTATATTTCTTCAACAATTAAAAGAGATAAGAAGTCATCGTCAAACTAGAAAATTGAAAATTCATGTTAAAGGAATTGCACAAAAACCAGTGCAGAAAATTATTATTCATTTTCTTATTCCTATCCTTGACCCACTTGGCAAGAAATGAAGAGCAATTTGGTGACTGGAAGACTCTGAGAGAGTAGAAGCAGGAATGTCATGAGGTTGAAGTTGAGTTGACCAGACAAAATTGAGAAGTAGGTAAAGTCTGTCACTCACATCTTCATTTCTCCTTTTAATACTTCTTCACCATCTCTAGATGTTTCATGTGTTCACAATGACTAATTTTTTCCTATTATCACTGGAGAAAAGCATCTGACCTATTAATTTTTGCAAATGTTGTACAATTGAATTACAATAAGTAAAAATAAATTACTGGCTCAAGTCCCAAAAATGAATTCCTCCATACTTAATGTGGGGTTGAATGTATGACCTCTCCCAAGAGTATTTACATCCAAAAAGCTAATCCTAGAGAGGGTAGGAAAAATTTATTGGCATCAAAGGGTATATTTTCAGGGGCAGGGGACCCCCCATTCCTTCAAATCATTCCACATAATTCTACCCCATCCCATTGTGATTAAAAGTGATAATATTGGACAAAAACCAGTTAGTCTCTGAGTATCTGAAAAAGACCTTTATGAAAAGTGCAAGATTAGTAATACAACCTTAATATAGACTAATTTGGTGCTTGAAGAAAGAAAATGACCCTTAATTCTTAGTGAAATTAACTTACTTAATTTTATTTACTACTCTCTGTAGTACAGGAGAAGTAGAAAAGATGAAAAGTCATTCTAGTTAGTTTCAAGTGATGTGGGATTTAAAAATCTGCCTAGTCAAACTGTCACAGATGTCATTGAATATGAGAAGTGAATCATGATTACTCTGTTTTCAATTTGTTCTTAAATGCTGTGTTGTCAGTTGTACATAATTAATACTCAGATTTTTATTTTTCACTGTGGCAAAGTAAATGGAAAATTTAAATGCTGCAACTTTGTGCTCCAAGATATTATTGGGCGTAAAAGTTAAGCTAAGGTTACAGATATGCAATGCTCAGTTACTCAATTCTAATTTAAAATATTGATACTTAATAGGTCATTTTATAGATCATAGATGAAATTATAGTCACATTCTCTCATTTTAAAGGTGACGAGTATGTGGCTTAGACTTTATTCAAAATCACCTAGTACTGTGTAGTAGCAGTAGAAGTAATAGGAATAACTTAACCAATATATCTTATTAATTACTCTCTCCTCTCTGCTTCCCTTTCCCTCCACCCTCCCTCCCTCCCTATCTCTCTATCTCTGTCTCTGTCTCTGTCTCTGTCTCTCTCTCTCTCTCTCTCTCTCTCTCTCTCTCTCTCTCTGTCTATCTCTCTCTCTCTGTGTCTATCTCTGTCTCTCTCTCTTTCTCTCTCTCTCTCTCTTTGTTTCTCTGTTTTTCTCTCTCTATCTCTCTATTTCTGTCTGTCCGTCCGTCTGTCTGTCTGTCTGTCTGTCTGTCTCTCTCTCTCTCTCTCTCTGTGTATGTATATATATATATATGCATATACACACATATATAAATATCAAAGGAAGAGAATAAGCATTTGTTAAGTATCATACCTCAGACACTTCAGTAAATGCTTTACAAATGTTATTTCATTTGATTTTCAAAATAATCCTGCAAGGTAAGTATTATTATTGATTTGTTGTTGTTGTTGTTGTTGTTGTTTAGTCATTTTAGTCATAAGCCACTATGATCCCTTTTGGGCTTTTCTTGGAAAAGATGCTGGAATGGTGCACCATTTCCTTCTCCAGCTCATTTTACAAATGAGAAAACTGAGACAAGATTAAGTGGCTTGCTCAAGACCATATAGGTAGTGTCAGGTTATTTGAACTCATATCTTTCTGACTCCAAGTTCCACCATGTAGCTGCCTCAAGTTATCAGACTTCCCATTTCTCTAAAAAAATATGTTAAACAGCTGATCTCATGGAATTTTTTCCAATTATGTCAAAATAACATTTGAATTAGATAAGTGTAAACTCCTTCATATATGCTAAGAAAAGATAGGATTAGAAGTTTCAAGGCTGAATCTGGAGATCAAATTGAACCAATGGATGAAGGCAATATCTAAGAGTACTTGGTCTTCTCCTGGCAAGATGTATAAACATATCAAGAGAAAATTGTATTTAAGAAACTTACTTGAGATATAAAATTAAAACAGAAAGAGAAGAAAACCTTTAAAACAATTCATACAATTCAGTCTTCATTTAGGACTAAAAAAAAGGGGATCATAAAAGATTAAAAAAAAGCATTGTTAATTATCATTAACTAATTATTAATAAATATCACTACTAAGACAAAGGGTCCATAACTCTAAAGAAATTCTAGCTTGATTAATATAGCTTTTTCTTTTTGGTCCAACCCTCTAATTTTTAAATAATAATGATAATTTTATTTTATTTTGAGTTAATTAGTATTTGTTTCTTTTCCTCTCATCTGTCTCCAATTAAAAGAAGAAAAATAAAATCCTTATAGCAAATATGCATTCCTGTATAGGTCACATCCAAAAATGTATTTTTCATTCTATATTTAGATGAAGGGTAAAATGCTTTGTCAGGAATCCTCTGGAATTATAGTGACTACATTCATTAGATTTCTTAAGTCTTTACAAATTGCTTGCCTTTTAAAATATCCTTTTCAAAAAATAAGAGAAATAAATATTCTTAGAACATATGATAAGTTAATTGCAATATTATTTACAATTAGAAATATTACTGAACCAAGTATTCATAATTTCCTTAAGTAAAAGCCAAGACTGACAAAAGGTACACTATGCTGGAATTGATCATTATAACCAAAAGTAGGCTATCTCTAAGTGTAGCCCATGAAATAACGAAGATCCCCAAGTGACAGCTATATTAATTCAGCCAAAAATTTATTGATTAAAATATAGAATTAAGACTCTTAAGCTGATTTTGTTTCTGGGAACAAAAGGATTTATAATGACAATTTAGGATCAAGTTATTGTCATCATAAATTTCAGAAGAATTATCCTTAAAGTCTCCAGACTTAGAGATCAATGTAAATTATGAAAAAAAAATAGTAGAAATGCCTCACTTTAGACTAATAAATAAATTTTTTAAAAATTAGCACCTATCCAATATCTAGCAAGTCATGACCTGGTTGCTAAAATTATGCTTCAAAAAACTCACTGGCTTTCATGGACTAATAACTGATAAATCCCCATACTACAAATACAGATATAACAATACCTTTGAAAATTCAACTAATAAATTCTACTGGAAGTAGTCCATAACCACAGACCAAACTGTTGCCCACAATTACCCTGGCATAACATCAATCCATAACAATTTAAAACTAATTTTTTAATAGATGTTGTCAGACCAAATTCTTTAAATCTCCAAGCATAACTCTATTGGGCTGGCCACATTGTTCAAATGCCAAACACTTGCCAAAAAGATTCTTTAAAGAGAACTCACACAGGTCAAGCACTCACATGGAATCAGAAAAAATATTATCAAAATCTCTTTTAAGAACTTTGGAATTAATTGTGTGTCATGGGAGACTGTCCAGCATAGTATGCTCTATGAGCAAAGCAGAATTGAAGTAGCTCAAAAGAAACCTGAGATGGACAAATTTAGAAAATCCACCCCAAATGTTCAGATGGTCTATTTACACCCGACCTGTGGGAGATCCTTCTGAACGCATATTGGTATGATCAACCAGTCAGATGCTCTGTGATTTGTCTCTACCATTGTGATATCATTTTGGTTCTCTTTGAAAATGGACAACCAATTTCAAAGCTATATAGAAGTGGGAAAACTTTCAAATTCTGAGACCTAGTCAAAGAAATTAAAATCATGTGAGAACAGAATAAAGTATTTGTCATCTCTGATGTCCTTTCTGCCCCTACAGTTATAGGATGCTTTCAGTAAATTACAGAGATGGCTTAGATTTAAATGTTTTTATTCAACTACAAGGAAGAATTTTTATCTGCTTTTGTAGTGTTCTATAAAATATAAAATAAAAGAATAATAGCATGATAGCAACTTATGCCTCGATCATTTTTCTCAGAACTGCATCAAAAAAGATGAAAACAAGATGATGATAAAATAATAAGTAACAACAGTTGATATTTGTATAAAGCTTTAAAGTTTATAAAGTACTTACATTATTTACCATTTTTAGTATTCATTATTTACATTTATTTAATTATTTACATTATTATTACATTTGAGCATCACACAAATCTACAACAAAGTAGGTACTACAGTTTTTATTACTTTTAAAGATGAGGTAACAAACACAGAGAGTTTAAGTGATTTGCCCAAAAGCATATAACTAAGAGTTAAGAGTAGATTCAAATCCATATCTTGCAGAGTCATTATCTATATAGTGTCAAGGCCAAATTGAATCTATCTTCTTTGACATAGATGAGCAGCAATTAAGTAGTGCCTTGAGCTTTTCAAAGTATTTTACAAATATTATATTATTTGATCTTCACAATCCTGGAGGGTACTTGCTATTATCTTCATTTGATAGATGAGGTTACTGAGGCAGATAGCAGGGTCACATAGCTAGTAAGTGTCTGAGGCGATATATGTCTTCCGGATTCCAGCTAACATTCTATCCACTGCCCTACCTACTTAACCAAATCCATTCTTTCCACTACAATCTGCTGCTTCATCACCTTTCCTATTTTTTAAGTAGCTACATCTCATTTTCCTTGAAAATTCTAGGAATTAATCATGAATAGTTCTGAAATAAGTATAAATGGCTTAAATGCTTTAGTTTTAAAAATCTGAGAGCTCTTCCAGCTCTATCTCAATGTTCCTTTGACACTTTCATAGGAAACTTATAGATTTAAAATCTATTGTATATCTATATATATATATATCTGAGTTTATAAATATATATATTTTCACATGTATGTATGTATAATATATATTATTAAAGCAATGATATAGAGTATTATGTTTTCTTCCAAATTTTCTAATAATTTTTTTTAATTTTTGTATAAGTCATGTTCATGGTGCCATTTTTTTAAAATGCCACCATTTGAATCTTCAACTATATCTTAGATCTTTTTAATATCTCTAGGCTTACACTGATTGTTTATCCTGTAAAAGTTCTGAAGGAACAAAATAAGAATTGGCATGATTATTTCCCCTTATTTAAAGATTTATGTAGGTGATGTTTTAAAGAAGGTGCACATCATTGTACAATTGGGGAAAATATGTCAAGTGTCCTATCCCAAAGGAGTTTCCACATTAGGCCTGGAGGAATGGCACATTACAAAAAAATCTTCAGAATCCAATTCTCATTATCCAAATGATTCACTTAAGAGGGGGAGTGTATTTTTAGAAGGTTTCAGAGAAGAAATTTATTTGCAAATGGATAATGTATGAACCAGAAGGATTAATACAGAAAGGATCAAGATTCAAGAATTGAAATGGGTATTAGAAAAAAGCAAAGATTTCATCTCAGAAGAAATGAGATTCATACCTAAATCTTTTCTATCCACTAACTGAAAGAGCTCCACCATTTGTTTTTGCAGGAGAAAAGTGAGTTTTCTTTCATTTTTGTTCATTTCCCATTTATATTTTATTTTGGTAAGGAAGAATCCAAAGACATAAAAACAAGACTTTCTTTAGTTTAGAATGTATTTTCTTTTAAAAATAGCAGATAAAAGGTGTTTTTGATGGAGATTATTTGTGGCCTTGTTTTTATAAAGGCAGCTAAGTGGTCTCTAAACTGTGAATAGCTATAACCACACAAAGCAGGTCTAGAGCCAGGTTTTAGAGATCAAGTAGTAGTTTTATTAATTACTTTCAGAATAAGGAATACAGTTTACAAACTGGAAGTTTTTCTAGAAAGGAGATCTCCTCTTCTTGCAGGAAAGGTTGAGATTTTATACAGAAATTAAATATGAAGGATGGGGTAAGGTAAATTACAATACAATCATTTTCAGGGTTAGAGTGGTTTCCCATGATAAGCCCACGGATGCAGGACAATATAGGTGTTCTCCAGTCCTATGAGAATAGTTCTTAAATGATTGTTTCAAATCATGGAGTTATTACTTGGTGGGGGACAGAACCAGAGTAATTGTAATATAATGAAAATAGGTTCTACAATCTTTGATTCACTTCACTTCACATAGGAGAGCATTGTCAAGAATTGATTGATCATTTCAAGCTGCATTATAAGACTCTGCTTCCCAAACCAGAAAAGGCAGCTCTAAGAAATCTAAAATATTAGAATATTCATTATACCTATCATCTTGATAATTATGAAAATCATAATCATATTTTTTCCACAAGTTCAAACCAGTTTTATTCCCAGTTCTGAACAACTGGTTCAAACCAACTTAGTCTTAAACAGGTTCCAACTAGTATAATCCCCGGGGGCTTCTCCATAACCCCCAAATGCTTCTGCCCAGTGCTTCCAGAGCCTTCAGAACTACACTACCTTCTTCTGACTCAGTGAGCCAGGCATTGGCAGCCAATGGGAGTTCTGTTCTGGCCCTTGCCCTCTAGGTCTCTACCACTTAAGATAATAATAAAAACTATTGTCAGGAATGCAAGTCGTATCTCCCTTACAGTCACCTTACAGCCCCACTCCTTAGGGGCACAAGCTTGGTCTCTATCCTTGGCCCCATCCTGGCCCCCAGTTGGAGGATCTGGAGAGCACCATGGCCTTGTGCAGTGACAATGGTGCCCTGCACTTGACCACTTAGCACTCATCTTCCCAGCTTGGAAGACTCTAAAGCAGCAGCAAGAGTGGGGAAGGGTCCCTTCCTGCAATCACTTTCCCTTGGTGTCACAAACCAGCATCACACAGATAAAAGTCAATCTTTAAAGAGAACTTCTTCAATGGGATTGTTGAGAGCTGAGAATAGTGGCTGAGGCTTGAAGCAGGACTATTTGCTGCATAGGGAAGAACTGGAGCTGAGACTACTCTAGCAAGATGGCCCTGCCTCACTCTTTCTTCCTGATGCTTTTGGCGTTGTAGATTTTGAAATGTGATCTGGTTCTTAGCACTAAAGAAAAGCATTCTTTCTGAGCCCTTATTGTGTCAGTACACAAGATATAGCACAATTCCTTAGAAGTCACCAGAATTTAGGAAAAACTTTTTTTTAAGGTTTTTTTTTTAAATTACAGTCTTTTTTGGAAATATTCTCCCTACCAGCCCTGACCCCCCATCCTCTGAAACTGAACTTCCTTTTTAAAAATGAAAACTAATTATGTAAAATAACTAATACATCTGACATAGGTCAGGTCTCAAACCTGTCAGTGAGTTAGGGGATGTCTGACCCAAGCATGTGAAAACTTTCCCCAGCTGAGAACAAATTGTCTGAGAACAATTTGTTCCAAAGGCCATGAAGACAGATGAAGTAGATTCTGTAGAGCCTTTAGTACTTGGTCATTCATTGAAGAGGCCAGGATCATCCACAGCACCATGGGCATCTCCAGGCTTCTTGACTTTTGTCTTGTCACTGGACTTTCATGACTCAGGAAGATATAGGAAGGCTTTGTACATTCTCCACTTCATTTAAATCAGATTCAGATGCAAGTCAGGAAATTATCCATTGAAAGGGTGAAGGGTGGGGGTAGGATGGAAAGGAGAAATGTACTCTTGGTCAATTTAGTTCCCACAGTTTACTTGAAGTCACTTAAGATAATAGATTGATAATAGAGAAAATAAAACAGTAAATTCTTAAACAGTAAAAAAAAGATTGAGATTCTGTGACTTTATGAGATGTTAGAAGTTCTCAGATCAAAATTGAGAATTAGAAAGCAATACAGAGTATCTAATCTATACATTATATATAAGAAGACTAGTTTTTATGTGAAGAGATTGTGGATGTGGTATATAATGGAATACAAGTACAATGGATCTTAAACCAGATAGTTCATTACTCGAAGGCATGTCTCAGCCCTTCAGTCTCATGGATCAGAACAAGAGGCATGGGTGTATGAAGCCAGAGCTGACTCTCTACTCTTATATGTGTTTGTTGTGACTGGACAGATGCATAGCGAACAAGTGAAAGAGGGGCCTTCAAGAGAAGTCAATCAGGGGGTGGTCCTCACTTTGACCCTCACCCCAACCCCCAAGAGCATTGTGATCAGGAAAATTTGCAAATATTGAACATATGGATTAGATCATCTGAGTTTTGATAAATTGGTTATGATCAGGAAAGCTTTATTTTACTTGTCTAAATGAAGCTGACCAAACCAGTTATTTAGTACATAGGAACTTCCCAGTATATAGATAAGTCAATCAGTGGTCAAATATAAGGCTACTTCTGTCAACAACAGACCATCTTTCACAGTATCTATGTGTCTTTATATCTATCAATGTTTATATAGATACACAGGTTCCTCTGTATGTGTGTGTGTGTGTGTGTGTGTGTGTGTGTGTGTGTGTGTATCTTTATAAGCAATATAAATGAACAATTAGTTAGGCCTAGAATTAAAGAGAAGAAGAATGGATTAAGTTGCCTTGGGGAATTGATAAATTCTTTTAATGATCTAAAATTGCTCCTTTAAAAAAACACCACTTTTTAAAAATATATATTTTAATAGTTTTTATTTACCAGATATATGCATGAGTAATTTTACAACATTGACAATTGCCAAACCTTTTGTTCTAATTTTCCCCTTCTCCTCGCCCCCCAGATGGCAGGTTGACCTATACATGTTAAATATGTTAGAGTATAAATTAAATACAATATGTATACATGACCAAACAGTAAAAAACCACCACTATTTAATAACATATTCCAGTGTGGTTGAATGTTGCAAGTCATGAAACTAAATCTCTGAAGAATGAAAACTGAGTATCACATGAAGAACAATGGAAGAGCACATTGTAGGTGTGAGCAGATTACAAATAAAAATATTATCATAGAAAAATAATTGACTCTGTGGGTAAAGCATCAAAACTGAAGTCAAGAAAAACCTAAGGTCAAATCCAGCCTCAGACATTTACTACCTGTATAACCCTGAGCAAGTCACTCTGAATTTCTTCATCTGTAAAAAGATAATAGTACATATCACCTAAAATTGTTGTGAGGATCAAATGAGAAATTAGCTGTAAAGTGTTCAACATATAATACCTGACACATAATAAGGGCTATATAAATGATTGTTTTTCAATCAGTCAGTAGTATCCAACTCTTTGTGACCATATTCTCCAAAAGGTTTTCTTGGCAAAGATACTGGAGCAGTATGTTATTTCCTTCTCCAGAAGATGAAATATTAATTATTTTTATTATTAGTCATATGGCTAAAGAAAGCAGACAGCACGTATGCTCCACTGGCATCCTTATGATTCAAAGGGAAAGCAAGGATGGGTTGCAGTCTGTATCCCTAGATGGAGCAACCACATTATGGAGATAATTCCATTTGAGAATTTGAGAGTGGAACTTAAGATTAAAAAAATAACTGGTCCTTTACTGACTTTTTTTTTCCTCCTTCATCTATGAGGCATAAAGTACCATCAGTAGCCCTAAAAAACAGAAAAGGTTTTTTGGAGATTAATCCTATTTTCCCAAGATGTGCTTTTTTTCTTAGTCCTACTGTCCCCAAAATAGGGCAAATACTTGTGGTGTAGACTTAATTTCTTATCCATTTAAAGAGAAATTGATCCTGTTCTTAGGGCTTTATCTAGCAAATTGCTTATTCACCTGCTGTTTTTAAAAATTCAAATGTTTATCCTCTTGCTCATGTACCTCTCAATTCCATTTTCTCTAAGAAGGTCAAATCTTGCATAACCATCTGTTTCTGTAAGTGGAACCATTCCATTAAAGCTAGGAAAATATTTCTGCAACTGATAAAATGAGAATATGAATACACTCATTTTTAGTGTGATCATTTAAAGCTACCCTAATATTACAGAAACTTTACAGTGAAATTAAATGTAGACTCACAGATATGTTTATTGGGGGAAAGGGAAGGGAAGGAAACAAGCATATCTTAAGTAAGTACCTACTATGTGTTAAACACTATACTAAGCTCTTTAGAAATATGATTTCATTTGATGCTCACAACAATCCTGGGAGGTAGATGCTATTGTTATCTTTGAGACAAAGGTTTAGTGACTTACATAAAAGACATAATAAAGGTTAATATTTCAAAGATTCCATTTCCCTAAAGAAAAGAAAAAGTGGATTTAATTCTACAAAGAAAAATCTAGTGCTTTGTCCATCATTCTATAATTGTAATTTATTCATTAGTAAAATAATTTGTAAATGATCATCTTTAATTGTCCAATAAATTATTTTAGATAATTATATTTATTATTTTAGACAATTATATTTATTTAGCATCCATCACTTAAGACTAAGAAAGTTAAAACTTTATAGCCATGTGATGACAGTTACCATTGTTCCAAAGTAAATGTGGAAGAGCACAGGTGTTAGGGAGCTCTCTCTCCAAGATTTATGAAAAGAGTTAGTAATAGTGCAAGAAAATGAGCTGGTGTTTCTAGGTTTGCATCACCATTCTACTTCTTGTTTCAGTCAGGTTCAGCTTTCTGCTCAGCTTTCTGATTCTTGTAACTTGTATAGAGCAATATTTTAAATAGGGGCAGCTTGGGAGGGCTTTATGTGAAAAAAATAAAACAGGATATAACCAACAATACTATGATTTAGTATTTTCACTTTTTGGTTGTTGTTTGCTTGGTTTTTCTTCTTTCTCATAGTTTTTCCCCCTTTGGACCTGATTTTTCTTGCAGAATATAGCAAATGTGGAAATATGTATGTTTAAAAGAATTGGACATATTACAATTTTGTTTTCCTAAGTAAAAGATAAATAAATTTGTGATAGGAAGCAGTCAGTAGACTATGTTCTTAATTATTTGATAATTCATTGTAGAGATTTAAAAGCTAATCAACAGGTTTTGAAAAATAAAGTAATTGAAATATGGGATTCTTGGACTATATCATCAACCAATTCATGTGAATGGACTGAAATGAATGTGTTATGTGAAATTAAAGAAATGACTAGCTTTGGGATTTGAAAATATATTGAAAGATAAACAAAACTATACAACTTGGAAAGGCAAGGAAACAAAAGGATGGAGATAGACATTAGGCTACTTGTCCAGGACCACATACCTAGTAAGTATCTGTGGTTGGATTTGAATTCAAATTTTCCTCATTCAACATCTAGTACTAGAGTACTAAGCTACCTAGCTGTCTCTATCTACAAATGTCTTGATAATCATTTCAAAAAGTCTTTCAACTAAAAAAAGATGGTAAAGGTAGAATACTACCTAATTATATACCCAAAGTTAGCCACAAAAAATGAAGAAAAATCGTAGCATATTTATTCAAACATTCATTGAAGGGAAAAAAAAATCCAAGAAAGGATCAAGTAAGAATAAATAAATCAAGCCATCCACGTCAAGAGAGAACTATAGAGAGTGAATGTGAATAAAAGCATAGTGTTTTTACCTTTTTTGTTGTAATTGTTTGCTTCTTTTTGTTCTTTCTTGTGTTTTTTTCCCCTTTTGATCTGATTTTTCTCGTGAAGCATGATAAATGTGGAATTATGTTTAGAAGAATTACACATTTATTGAGTTACTTGCTGTCTAGGGGAGGGGAGAAAAGAAGGAAGAAACATTTGTAATACAAGGTTTTTCAAGGGTGAATGTTGAAACTAACTTTGCATGTATTTTGAAAAATAAAAAGCACAAGACTCAAGAGAAGCAGAAAAAAATGATTTCCTGATGAGATGAATCTGGGTTGGAAGCGTTAAGGAATCTGGGTCATTGTTTTAAAAGATAGACATTCTTTATTTATCTCCCTCCTGACCATATTATTGATTCAGAGAAAACTGCAAAATTAATTTTGGGAGCAACAGATTTTGAGAGACCCCAGATTCAGAGCCACTGAGACCAGTCCCTTCATCTGAAAGCTGAGCAAATTGAGGATCATCACTGTGACTTACCTGATTTGTCAATCTCTAATAGATTTCACACTCTCAAAACTAGAATTGGAAGAGATTTTTATTCCAAAAAAAAAGTTTAAAAAGTCAGGTACAATATGGGGAAAACACAAAACAAAAACAAATTAAATGATAGAGGAGAATTCAAGTTGTTGGAGAAAAAGCAAAATTTTGCCAAACTTATAAAACACAATTTTTCCAAAACTACTTAAAAAACTACTTAAATCAAATCCTGAGTAAGAAAGTTAATTAAAAGTCATGGAGAGTTGGTTTTCTTTTCTTTTTCTTTCTTTTTTTTTTTAAATTAAAGCTTTTTCTTTTCAAAAAAGAAAAAGCTATTATTATTTAAAAATAAACTAGAACAGGATGCAAAAAAAAAAAAAAGTGAATCTTTCCTAAATACAATAAAAAATGTCTGCCTAAAATCAATAGTTGCTTTTTCAACATGGCTAATATCAGCATTTGCTTTGCTTGCTTATGACTTTTTTTATAAGGGTTTTATTTTTCTTTCTTTTAATAGAAAGAGGTAGTTGAGAGAGAGGAGGGAAAGAAAGAGAGATAGGAAGAGAGAGAGAGGGAGACAGAGAAGTGAAGGAGGGAGAAAAAGAAGGAGAGGAAGAGAAGAAAGAGACAAAGGGAAAGTATATTTTGTAATAAAAATTATAAAGTCATCTTTTAAAAAAGGAACAGCAGTAAAATCCATGATCTCAAATGTTTATGCTCAAAATTTAGTCAACAAAAAAAAACTAGAGGTGCTAATACAAGAGGGAAAATTTTTGACTTTTTAATCTACTATTAAATCTTGGTGGAATGAAACCCATAACTAAACTATCACTTTTGATGAGCATACCTTATCCAAAAAGAAACAGTATAATCAACAAGATAGAAGACCGGTTTCTCTAATCCTCATATTTTCAAACCTCTCCAAAACAGGAATAATGCACTAGAAAAAACAATTTTATTTGTCTCCACAATCTAAGATATCAATAACCCTAAAAGGTAACAACTCAATGAACTAAGATTTAAAAAAGGGTAATAATCTCTAATATATTCATTCAGTACTTCTTCTCCCACAGTTTGACAAGTCTACACAAGCAGACCCACAGAGTTGCAAGAGAACTCAATGCAGAAGCAACTGATAGCACAGTGAAAAAAATACTTGGCCTAGAGTTAAGAAGTTCAAATCGATAGATAATATACTAGTTTGGTGTCTCTGGTCAATTCACTTATTCTCTGTTTGCCTCAATTGCCTCAACTGTAAAATGGGAAGATAAAACTTTTATCTTGCAGATTTGTTGGAAGGATCAAATAAGATAATACTTGTAAAGGTATTTAGTTAGGCATTATATAAATGTTTATTTTCTTCCCTCTCTATTCCTTCCTAATCTCCACTATTGAAATCAGGAGGCTCATTCCTAGCATTAACACTGTGGATGTATGCAGTACATGTACATGTATGTATACAGTATGCAGCCAGAAAATGGAGGAACAAAAGGAACAGGGGCAGAATGCCAACACCAGGCCTAAAGGAAAGGGCACTGACATCTAGAAATCATTCTATTCCTCCAGATACCACTTGGGCTAATAAAGAATGAATTCCTCAGTGCTAGAGAAATTAAGATAGCTTTGAATTTCATTCCTCCAGGAAAACTATCATCATAAGCAATAGTTAGATAATAGATAATGTAATGTAAAATAATTGAGATTAACAAAAGACCATGAGGGGAAAAAAAACTCATTTAAAGCTCTAATAACGATAGGATAAACCAATAATGAAGATATTAAAAAACATATGGCCATATGACCTCTAGATCACGTAAATGAGTACAAAAATATCCAAATAATTGATGAAAGAAAAAGGAAAATGAATCAATACCTGATGAGACAAAATAGATTTCTAAGACTGCAGGGAACCACATTTGTTTGTTCCTAAATTGTTCAAGATAGAGATAGGAATTATGAAAAAAAAAAGTTTTGTCCTGAGCAACAGAAATAATTGGCAGGTAGATGCCCATCAATTGGAGAATGGCTGAATAAATTGTGGTAAATGAATATTATGGAATATTATTATTCTATAAGAAATGACCAACAGGATGATTTCAGAAAGGACTGGAGAGACTTACATGAACTGATGCTAAGTGAAATGAGCAGGACTAGGAGATCATTATACACAGCAACAACAATACTGTATGATGATCAATTCTGATGGACGTGGCCCTCTCCAACAATGAGATGAACCAAATCAGTTCCAACAGAGCAATAATGAGCTGAACCAGCTACACTCAGCGAAAGAACTCTGGGAGATGACTATGAACCACTACATAGAATTCCTAATCCCTCTAATTTTGTCTGCCTGCATTTTTTATTTCCTTCACAGGCTAATTGTACACTATTTTGTACAATTGTACTTTTTGTACAGCAAAATAACTGTTTGGACATGTATACATATATTGTATTTAATTTATACTTTAACATATTTAACATGTATTGCTCAACCTGCCATCTGGGGGAGGGGGTGGGGAGAAGGAGGGGAAAATTTGGAACAAAAGCTTTGCCAATTGTCAATGCTGTAAATTTACCAATGCATATATTTGGTAAATAAAAAGCTATAATAAAAAAAAATCTGAGGCTAAAAATCTTTTAAAAATAATAACAATAATTGACAGAAAAGGAAAATTTGAACTCACAATGACAAATCTCACCAGAGAAACAAAAGAATTGCGGATTGAGAATACAAAACTACAGAAATGAAGGAAAATCTGAAAAATGAGAAGCAAAAAAGTAATAAATATTGAAAGAAAATATGTTTTTAACAAGCTCCCTTGGAAGAAATGCTGGATCAAAAGAGAGATAGAACTTTTTCTTAGGATAGATGGGATAATGATACCTAGTTAGAGAGAAAAGGCAGAGTTGTGTTACCATTTTCTCTGAAAAGAAAAATAATCTTTACACGGGAAATGACAGAACACAAAGTGATCAACAGGGATTTGACACCCAAAGAAAATGAGAACATAGTAAGAAGTGAATTTGACTTCAATTTTGAGAGCAATCAAAAAAGGATTATTAAAGATGATTGGTGAATAGCTAAGTAACCAGCATGACTTCATGAAGAATGGGTAAAGTAGTAGTTGAGAGGAATGCCGTGGTTATTATTAAGTTTTAGCAAAGTTTTGGAATGAGTATTTCCTGTCTTATAGATAATATTGAAAAATGTGGAATATACAATACAATCAGATGAATTCAGATATAGTTTGATGACTGCATTCCAAGAGTAGCTGTTAATGATTCAATATTAACATGGTGGGAGGTCTCTGCAGGAATATGCCAAATATATGTGCTTTATCCTGTACTACTTAATATCCTTATATATTAACATATATTATAACTGTGATAGTGTTAGATAAAGACACAGTATTATAAACAAATTTTCAAATGATGCAAAGTTGGAAGAGATAACTACCCCAGGGGATCATAGAAACAGGATATAAAAGAATCTTAACAGGCTAGAGCAGTTGTGTCAAATTCAAAAAGAAATAGGGGCAACTAAATCATTCACAAAGATTCCTGTGAATGTATATTAGCTTAAAAAAAAACTTATGATGAACATTATCTGTGCTTTATAGTGTTTTATTTATTTTGTTAAATAATTCTTGATTACATTTTCTTTGTAGTGTATATATATATATATATTTGTGTGTGTGTATATATGTATATATATATATATATATATTTAGAATAGTAGTTAAACATTTAAGGCACCCCCTGAAAACCACTATCCAGTCTTTTTTTTTTATTTTTAATTTATGAAATAAAACAAGCATTTATATAACATGGTATAATAAAAAAGATTGCACACAAACTGCAAATTTTTATGTATATTTGCTATTTTAAATTATAATGTAGATATCTTTTTTTCTCTTTCCCCTCACCCTAGAGATGGTTACCATTAGACACAAAAAAGGTATATATGTATGTATGTATGTATGTATGTATGTATGTATTATATACACATATGTGTGTATATATGATTATTTTATACTATTATTAATTTGGGTATTTCTAGTAGTTAAAATGAATTATTTACTCAATCATTTTTTACCTCCCCAAATTGTTTTCCCCTAAATAGTATGTTATTTTTCCAAATTTATGTAAAAAGAGCTTTCAAAATTCATTTTTGTAAGATTTTGTGTACCAAATTTTTTCTCTCCCTCCTTTATCTCACCTCTCCCCAAAACAGCAAACAACCTAATATAGGTTAAACATATGAAATCCTTTTAAACATATTTCCATATTTGTCATGTTGTACAGGAAAAATCAGACTAAAAGGGAAAAAATCACAAGAAAGAAAAAGCAAACAAAAAAATTTGAAAATACTATAGTCTCTGATCCACATTTAGTCTCTATAGTTCTCTCTCTCTGGATGCAAATGCCTTTTTCCGTTTCAAGTCTCTTTGGAACTGCCTTGAATCACTGCATTGCTGAGAAAAACCAAATTTGTCACAGTTGATGATCACATAATATTGTTGTTACGGTGTACCATGTTCTCCTAGTTCTGCTCACTTCACTCAGCACCAGGGCATGTAAATCTTTCCAGGTTTTTTTAAATCAGTCTGCTCATCATTTCTTATATAACAATAATATTCCATTACATTCATATACTGTAACTTATTCAGCCATTCTCCAATTGATGGGCATACACTCAATTTTCAATTCCTTGTCACCAAAAAGAAAGAGGTGCTATAAATATTTTGGACATGTGGGTCTTTTCCCCCTTTTAATGATCTCTTTAGGATACAGACATAGTAAGTATTGCTGGATCAAAGGGTATGGACAGTTTTATTTGGGCATACTTCCATTGTTCTCCAGAATAGTTGGATCAGTTCACAACTCCACCAATAGCCCATTAGTGTCCCAATTTTCTAACATTCTCTCCAATATTCATCATTCTCCCTTTTTGTCATCTTATCCTATTGATAAGTATGAGATATCACTTGAGTTGTTTTAATTTTAATTTCTTTAATCAATAGTGATTTATTTTTTTATTATAGCTTTTTATTTACAAGATATATGCATGGGTAATTTTACAACACTGACAATTGCCAAGCCTTTTGTTCCAATTTTTCTCCTCCTATCCCTCCCTCCCTCCCCCAGATGGCAGATTGACCAATACATGTTACATATGTTAAAGTATAAATTAAATATAATATATGTATACATGTCCAAACAGTTGTTTTGTTGTACAAAAAGAATCGGACTTTGAAATAGTGTACAATTAGCCTGTGAAGGAAATCCAAAATGCAGGCGGACAAAAATAGGAGTATTGGGAATTCTATGTAGTGGTTCATAGTCATCTCCCAGACTTCCTTCACTGGGCATAACTGGTTCAGTTCATTACTACTTTATTGGAACTGATTTGGTTCATTTCATTGTTGAAGAGGGCCAGGTCCATCAGAATTGATCATCATACAGTATTGTTGTTGAAGTACATAATGATCTCTTGGTCCTGCTCATTTCACTCAGCATCAGTTCATGTAAGTCTCTGCAGGACTTTCTGAAATCATCCTGCTGATCATTTCTTACAGAACAATAATATTCCATAATATTCATATACCACAATTTATTTAGCCAATCTCCAATTGATGGGCATCCATTCAATTTCCAGTTTCTAGCCACTAAAAAAGGGCTGCCAAAAACATTCTTGCACATACAGGTCCCTTTCCCTTCTTTAAGATCTCTTTGAGATAATAAGCCCAGTAGTAACACTGCTGGATCAAAGGGTATGCACAGTTTGATAACTTTTTGAGCATAGTTCCAAATTATTCTCCAGAATGGCTGGATGTATTCACAATTTCACCAACAATATATCAGTATCTCTGTTTCCCCACATCCCCTCCAACATTCTGCATTATCTTTCCCTGTCATTCTAGCCAATCTGACAGGTGTGTATCTCAGAGTGGTCTTAATTTGCATTTCTCTGATTAATAATGACTTGGAGCATCTTTTCATATGGCTAGAAATAGTTTCAATTTCTTCGTCTGAGAATTGTCTGTTCATATCCTTTGACCATTTATCAATTGGAGATTGGCTTGATTTCTTATAAATTAGAGTCAATTCTATATATATTTTGGAAATGAGGCCTTTATCAGAACTTTAGACTGTAAAAATGTTTTCCCAGTTTATTGCTTCCATTCTGATCTTGTCTGCATTAGTTTTGTTTGTACAAAAACTTTTCAATTTGATATAATCAAAATTTTCTATTTTGTGATCAATAATGATCTCTAGTTCTTCTTTGGTCATAAATTCCTTCCTCTTCCATAGGCCTGAGAAGTAAACTATCCTATGTTCCTCTAATCTCATTCTTTATGCCTAGATCATGAACCCATTTTGACCTTATCTTAGTGTACAGTGTTAGGTGTGGGTCAATGCCTAGTTTCTGCCATAATAGTGATTTATTTAGAGCATGTTTTATATAACTATAAATAAATTTGAATTATTTGTCTGAAAACTGTCTATTCATAACCTTTGGCCATTTAACAATTAGGAAACAATTTGTATTGTAATATTTTTTTTTTATAAATTTGACTCTTTTTTATATAGTTGAGAAGATGAGATACTTGTGCAAAATTATATATGGTTACTTGAAATATGTAACACAATAACTTTGTCTGACTATCTTTTGATAATATCAGGCAAAGAATAAAATGGACAGACACATACTCATCAAAGTTGCTCACCAGAGTGATAGAAAGGATCCAGCAGAAAATTCCAAGTTGAAAGAAATCCCTTGTGGTTGGTGAGGTCCTCCATATTATCTTATTTGGGAATAGTACTTTTTTTTTTAATTAAGCCATTGATTACTGAGAAGATTCTAAATGAAAACATTTGAAAGAATTTGGCTTAAACAACCATATAGGAAATCCAAGTGAATTAAAAAAAAAGTCTTGTTCAGTCATCTTTCAGTTGTTCCTGATTCTTCATAGCCCAACTTGGGCTATATATATATATATATAATTATATATATTAATATATATATACATATTACTGTGCTGATCAGATTATAACATGAAGCAGTCCACAATTATATATTAAAAATAGAGTATATATGCACATGAATATATTGCATATATGTGTGTATGTACAGATTTGTATCTTGAAATAACAGTATATAGACAGCAAACTAATTTGAATACCTTTAAGAAATTGAAAATTTCCTTTAATCATTCCAAATTTCTTCCTAAGATGAAAGCCTATCTTTAGATATCAATATTCTACAAATGACTGTTTTATATCTGAATCACATGACTATGATTTTAAAGTACAACTGCAGTAGTTTTGCTATCATTGAATTTATAATAAAAAAAATCTTTGCAGAACTTTTCATTATAATGAGTGTCTACATCCTTTTTTCAATCCATATTACATTTTTTGTCATCATAAACTCATTTAAATAAGTTAGAAGGGAGTTTTTAAATTTCATGCCATAATTTTCCTCTCATTTTTCCTCCTCCTTTTAAAAAAATTTTTATAACATTGTACTAAATTTAATCATTGTTCTAGCAAGTGGTCTAACTATACATAGAAAGATGATTTAAGAATGACTCCCACATCAGTATAGACTCATTTCCTATCTATTAAAATAAAATCAGTGTGATTTTCTTAATGCTATTTGATGCTCATCATTTCTATCACTTTCTCTATTAAAGTATTTCTTGATTTAGAAGCTCCTTCTAAGCTTTTATAAATGAGTTTCTCTACCTTTTCATCTTTTGGAAGCAGTGCCAGTGGGTGAGCTGCTACTGTTTTCATAGTAGTCTCTTTAAAAATACTTATAAAAATACTGCAACAAGAAAAAGCTTAGATATTTCATGAAATTTTATTTCTTGATGCTTTTGATTTCATAATAAAACTGGCTTTTTCAACTTCTCTCCAAGGCAAACTATAGGTCATCCTTCAATTCAGCTGTAATTTCCTACTTTCTTTTGGCTTTGTTTATAGTAAGAATGTTAAAATTGATACAAGTCAGTTCCTTCATTATAATGTCTACTCATTGATTACTGGACAAGGAGCATGCATTTATAATACCAACAGCTAAGATTCGTAGTTAATCTAAAAATTCAGTGATTCTTTGAACCCTCTGTCCTCTTTTCTACAACTGTGATCCAACTAGTTTAGAAGCAGGAGTTACATGAGACTAAGACCATCTTGTATTTCTCTTTGTTTCATAGGTTTCCATGGCCATGTCATTGGTACTCTACTTTTGGTAAACCTACTTAATTGTGCTGGTCCTTGGAAAACATACTAAATCAAAGCCTTTGTGGTCTGATAGAACTTGTCAGACCTTAAACTCTGCCAAAAATAGCCTTTAAGAATACAAAGTCAAGATGATACATCAAAATAAAATGTGAAAAGACATGTATCCTGGGGCAGCTAGGCTGCACAGTAGATAGAGCACCAGCCCTGAACTCAGGAGGACCTGAGTTCAAATTTGACCTCAGACACTTAATACTTCCTAGCTGGTCCATAGCCTATTTGAAGATAATTCTTATGCAATTCAGTGCAATCAAAAGATTTTTTTTCTCACTTATCCTTTAGCTCAAGATTGATTGAGCATCTTATCACTTAACTTTAAGAGGGGTAAGGTGACTTGTTAGAATAAATATCAATTAACCTCATACTAACAGAAATCTGTATTTTCATCCTTTTTCATTTTACAGATCTCATCCATCTTAATAGTAGAACTAGTTTTAATTTGATTCTTTTTCTGTCCTAAACATAATTTAAAAACCAAACCAAACAAACCAACCAATATAACATTTTAATCTTCTTTAACCATTTTTGAGAAATCTATTTTTTAAATTGAAAATTGGTGATATAATGTGGCTTTAATAAGAATTCTACTGAAGACCAGCATAAATAAGTACTGAGGTTTAAATAATTCAATGAATGCTTTGACATCAAAATATATTTTCTTCATAATTTCAAAATTAATTAATGAAATTTGGCAATTTTACATTTCTTAACAATGTTAAGCCTTCTCAAACATATTATTTTTTATTATCAAATATGTCATTTTCTTGAAGCAATTTTCATTTTAATTCTTTTTATCCAAGGTATGCAGTTCTTATGTGGATATGTGAAAAGGGATTAGTACTTTAGATCAATGGTTACTCTTCTTATATTCTAGAGACATTATTTGCCTATTAAAACATTCCTCCCTTTTCCAACTGTATATCTCTTAGGGCCGGATTTTCTTTATGTACTTCAACTAAAACAACATATGTAAAATTCAGAAGCAGACATAAGAATCCAGATGTCTTCCATTAAGCCAGATATTGGAGAGAGATGCAAAAACATGTTCAAACAATGCTACTTTTCTCGATAAATTTTGGTTTTGTTTTTTTGCTAAGGCAATTGTGGTAAAATGACTTGTCCAGGGTCACACAAATAAGCAGTATTATGTGTCTAATGCTGGATTTGAATCCAGGTCCTCCTGACTTCAGGGCTAGTGCTCTATCCACCTAATTTTGTTTTTTAAAGCAAAGTTATTTTTCATAAAAAATGTGCTTTATGTTACCATGTGATTTTATTATTTTAAATGAATTCATATATATTTTAAAAGTTTTTTCAATTTTAAGGTGTATGTAATTAATTTGTACTGGTAATTTATGATAGATATCCTCTCAGTGGCAAGATTTTCAAGGTATGATAACTACCATGGAGATGTTGTGGTTGTTTATCCTCTATTCTCAGAGAAGACCAATGATATTAGAAACATGATATTTTGGCCTTTGAATGAATTGAATTTAAGTGAGGCAGAGCAGTAAAAAGTCAATTGCCTCACTCTCTCATCCAGAGTCAACAAAGTCCTGTGGCAAGATAAAAGTCAAGTTGACTGCTGATGGCCCAGGATATACTGGGTAACCTTGGCTGAACTAAATATAAATAAAAGATCTTTGAGGTTCTCAATAATTTTTAGAATTGTAAAGGGATCCTGAAACCAGAATTTGAGAACTGGAGCCCTAGGTTATTTTCCTCTTCCTCACCATAAGATCTATGGTTGCTTCTGGGTGAAATTTTTCTTAAAAGATTTGGGGCATACAAACTTGATACCACAATACTGAAATGAAGAAAAATGAATGCAAAAATAAAATGGATGTTTCTTTTCTGAAAAATAAATGTTTTATTCTTACAATTTATAACTTGGGAAATGTTATAATAGGTAAAATATACTTAGTGATGATATTGTTTAGGTCATATGGTCAAACTATTATATACAATGAAAGTATCCTTAATGAAAACATGAGAAAGAAACAAGTGGGCTTTCACATATACTTTGTGTAATAATCCGGACTCTTCACTACAAAAAAAGTAAAATGAAATTTTTGTAGCAAATATACATAATGAAATATTGTTGTTTAATCATTTAAATCCTGTCCAACTCTTTATAACCCCATTTGGGGTTTTCTTGGCAAAGATACTGGAATTATTTACCATTTCCTTTTTGAGCTCATTTTACAGATGAGGCAAACATAGTTAGTGATTTGCCCAGGATCACAAGCTAGGAATCAAACCACATTTGAAATCAGGAACAAAGTCCTCCTGATTGCAGACCTGGCACTCCATGCATTTATTTGTACACCTACTTAATTACTCATGTTCCCACCATAGCCAAATCCCCCCAAAAATGTCTTATTCTGCATCTTGAATTCATCCTTTAATACCTAAAACACATTTGACTTAGTAGAATAATTCTTTGAGATTTTATAACAGAAGTGACTATGAAGCTATTTTCCAAAAGTTTTATTTATACCTTTTCCTGGTATTTTCTTCCCTCACTTTCTCTGCCTGCATCATTTGGTGAACTGAAACATTAACAGTGAAGCATAATCTAATCCAAACTAATCAACATTAATTAAGCACTGTCTAGAACAGTGCTAAATACTGGGGATATAATTTAAAAAGAAAAGTCACTTCCTCAAAGAGTTTAAAATATTATGTGGGAGACAATATACCAAAGGAGCTGGGAAGAAGTTGGGGGGTTGGGGTGGGGAGGATTCTAGAGGATACCTTGTTCTGTGGAATTGAAACTAGGCAAAGCATCAGGTGCAGAGTGGAGTGAATCCAAATATCCAGTTTCTAACTTTTATAAAGGAAGGCATCAGGAAGAGGTTAGTATTTCATCAGGAGAAAAAGGAGCTGAGGGGGAATGATGTCAGTCAAGGCTTGAGTTAATATGCTGATGAATTTAGGGGTGATGAACTTAACCTGTAAGGGGCATTTTGTTCTAGGGAGTTGAAATAGGGCAAAGCAGCAAATACATAGAGGAGGTATGAAATATATGAAAATGTCAACTGGTGTCCCAAAAGATGTCCTACTCAGAATTCAAAGAAGGATTCCGTATTTTTGAATAAATTCTACAAAAGCTGCTTTCCACAGATACTACACTATTAACAAAATTGAGTTCCAGCCAAGTGGCAGCTAGATGGCACAGTGGTCCACTGGCCTTGGAATCAGGAGTACCTGAGTTCCCTCAGATACTTAACACTTAGTTGTGTGACACTGGACAAGTCACTTAAGCCAATTGCCTTACAAAAGAAGGAGAAAGAAAGAAAGAAAGAAAGAAAGAAAGAAAGAAAGAAAGAAAGAAAGAAAGAAAGAAAGAAAGAAAGAAAGAAAGAAAGAAAGAAAGAAAGAAAGAAAGAAAGAAAGAAAGAAAGAAAGAAAGAAAGAAAGAAAGAAAGAAAGAAAGAAAGAAGGAAAGAAAGAAGGAAAGAAAGAAAGAAGGAAGGAAAGAAAGAAGGAAAGAAAGAAGGAAAGAAAGAAGGAAAGAAAGAAGGAAAGAAAGAAGGAAAGAAAGAAGGAAAGAAGGAAAGAAAGAAGGAAAGAAAGAAGGAAAGAAAGAAGGAAAGAAAGAAGGAAAGAAAGAAAGAAAGAAAGAAAGAAAGAAAGAAAGAAAGAAAGAAAGAAAGAAAGAAAGAAAGAAAGAAAGAAAGAAAGAAAGAAAGAAAGAAAGGAAAGAAAGAAAGAAAGAAAGAAAGAAAGAAAGAAAGAAAGAAAGAAAGAAAATTGAAATATGAATGAAAGAATATATAAAGCTTCCTCAGTGAAACCCACAGCATTGTAAAAGCAATTGATTTAGTGACACTATAGAAATAAAGTAAATTTCTGTTCTGGCCAGAAACTCTGAGGGTCTTTTGCGGAAGCAAACTAGGCCATCTTTTGTCTCAATTCTTACTAGCCTTTAATTAGTAAATGAACATTTTCTCAGACAAACTGAGACCTGGGAAAGACCTTAGCTTAAAAAGATCATTTCTCTTACTGCATCTGAGGTTTTTATCTGTTGTCTTGACCTATATCTTGCCCTTGGACTCCAATTACTCTTGAGAAGAGAGGTTGATGACTTTGCACAGCTCTCACTTTAATCCAATTCACTCTCAAGTCAAGACATTACCCTCCTGATGTCATTGGTCTTCTTCAAGAATGAAGGATGACCTAGGTAAATGTCTAATGAGACATATATATATATATATCAGTTTTTTGTTGTTTTTCAGTTGTTTCAGTTTAGGTACACAGTTGTTGTTACTGTGTAATTAGGTGTTACACAGTAACAAAGTGTCTGAGGCCGGACTTGAACTCATGAAGGTGAGTCTTTCAAGCCCATTGTTTTATTCCACTGAGAAATATAGAACCCTATATAATATTATAGACAGCCAAGTAGTGTGGTGGATAGAGCAATTCAATTACTACTGAAGATTGAAATTTGAAGAAAACTTTGAAGAAAAGTTTGTGAAGCAAATTTATCACTTTCACTTTCCCTTATTCTAACCAAATTAATTACTCTAATCCACAAACAAATTGTGACTTTTACAAACAATAATCTTTAACCTTAGTGTATCATCATATCACCTCATCTCAGTAGATGGTTGATCTCTCTACCTCACTTAAGAGAAAGGGGTGGTGATGATCTGGAGCTCCAAGTCAGAAAACAAGCCCTAATTCAGACATATATTACTTAACTTGTCAATGACTTGGGTCTATCTCTAAAACTATAAATTGAGTAGAGGTAATTCTTCTCTTTTCCAGAGGCCAAGAACTGTTTGTGCTTATGAAATCACAGAAAGATAGATAGATAGATGAACCTATATATATATATATATATATATATATATACATATATATGCATATATATACATACATAAACACATTGCAGAAATTAATTTTTATATAGATCTATATAAATATATTGATGGCTGAACTATCTTCGAGGATTGGTAGTCCAGCCACATTTCTGGAAAATAGGTATCCCCCCCACTTTGTTTCTTCTTGTTATTGCTCTTTATATAAATATATATATATATATATATATATATATATATATATATATATATATATATATATATATATATATATATATGAGCAGGAACCATTCAAAGCATAGTTATTTGATGAAATAGCATAAGAAAAATAACAGTAGAACATTCCCAGCCCTTAATAACTAAGTATTTATTAAAAGACAAACTATGTACTGGACAGCATACTAGGCACTAAGATTTAAATATAATAAATAAAATAGTTCCTGCTCTTATAGATATGAGAAATGAGAAAACTGAGGCAAAAAAGATTAAGTGACAAGGAAGTGTTTGAGGCCAGATTTAAACTCTGGTCTTTGTGTTGGATCCTTAATAAATAATTATTGGATTGAATTGGATTGAATCCTATTCCATTGAAACTAAAAGGAAATTGATAGTTCAGCCTTCTCATTATGTAGTCAAAGAATCAGGTTTAAATTAGAAACTAGACAATTTGCCCAGAATCACATAGTTCTCTAGGTAGGCAAACCTAGGTGGGGGGAGGGGGGGAGATGTAGAACTCTGATCTTCTTACCCTCTGTCCAATGCTCTTTTCCACGACATTTTCCAAGTTCATTCATACTTATCTTGTCATTTTATTGACACAGAACCTTGAGAAGTAGGAAGAAAAAATATCTTTATTGCTATTTGATAGAAGAGGAAATTGAGATAGAAAGATATTGTTATTTTGTTCACAGTCACATAAGCAGAGGCAAAGCCAGAAGTACAACATCATTTCTCTGGATCTCACGGATACATATGTGTACCTACTTCTCCCCAAAACAAGAAGTTATAATAATGAGTACATCATTTCACAGTTTGTAGGGTATTCTTCTATTTTAAGTCTGTTTCTATATTGTTTGGGTATATATGATTTCATCTTTTTTTCCCACTTTTTAAAGTGACAATTTAAGTATGATTTCCCTTTTTTTTCCCTCAAAAAAACCTCAAAAGCCCTACAACAAAATTCAGGAAAGAACAGGAGAGGAGAGAAGAAAAGAAGAAAGGAGAGGGGAGAGAAAGGAAGGGGAAGGAAAAGGAGAGAAAGAATGGAGAGAGAGAATGATAAATCTTTAGGGATAATCTCTTGATATGAAGAAAAAAAGGAAAAAATAGGTAAGCTCTTTTTATTAGAACTACAAGGGGTACTCAGAGGCCTCAGAGTTAGAAGCTAGGACAGCCCATACTTAATGGGCTTAGCTCCTTACTCAAACCAGTTCAGAACAGGGGCATAGACTCAGTGTTCAGATCTGATTACAATACAACTCTAGGCCCAAGGACACAGTGATCAATATCTAAAAAAGAACCAGAGCTCAGAGCAAGGCATGTAGTGCATTCTCAGGACTAATCATGGATTCAGCCAGAGGGAAGGATAGTGGGAAAGGAGACTGGAATTGTGTAGAACAAATCCTAGACTCAATCCCTCTTCCATGAAATGAGTACAGGGCAATCTGGGATGGGGTGGGGACTCTTAAAGAGTCCCTGCTGAGTAAGGCAGCAATGATGATTGCTCAGAACAGATTGTTGGGAAAAATGATTTAAAAACAACAATAACAGTAAAGATAAAAAATATTATGAAGCCAGATATGCTGAGGACACCAACCCAAATAAAGAGAACAACTCTAAAATATTTGCCAACAAAGACTCAAAGAAAAAATTTGCTTATAAAATCAATTAGAATTTTTAGAAGAAATTATGTTAAAATTTAAAATAACATAGTTATAGTTTAAATGAAATGATCGCTAGAAAGGAAAGAATTGAAAAATAAATGTGAGCTATGGAGGAAAAAATTAACAATTTGGCGCAAGACATATAAAACCTTATCTAAGAAGCAAACTCCTTAAAAACTAAAATTTTTTAGTTTTTTGAGGTCAGACAATCCGGGACTTAAGGCTAATTGCTGATTTGGCAATACTCTATAAGAATATGCTTGGAAAATGGCCCTTCCCACTATCCTGTGCTGGCCCAATCGTTTGGTGTATACAGAGAATTGTGGGAGGGGCTAGGAGGTGCAGTGAGACTAGCCAGACTCACTCTGGGCAGGAAAGGAAGAGGTGAGGTCATGGAAATCCTACTCGTCCATTTCCCCTTGACTTCTACTGCTAAAGACCAAGAATAAAGACTTTTGCTTATCCTGACTCTGGCTGACTCCAGGGTGCTAATGTGGTCATCACATCATGAAACAACAAGAAGTATTAAAAGGTTAAAAGACTTAAAAAAAGAAGAAAATATAAGCATCTCAAATTTGTTTTTAAATAACCTTGGCAGATAGCTCAAGGAGAGATAATTTAGGAATCAATACATTATCTGAAAGACCGGAAAACTTCCCTTCATCCCCATCCCCAATCAAAAAAAAAAAAAGTACTTTATATATCATTTTAAGAAATCATGAATAATAATAATAATAAAAACCCTGCCTAAATCTCTTTTACCAAAGTGCAAAGTAATATAGGAAGAATCTATCAGCTACCTTCTGAAATAAATCCTGAAATGACAACTTCTACAAATATGTTAACCAAATTCCAGAACTGCTAGGGGTGAGATTGGGGATTGGTTCGGGGAAAGAACTAAGCTGACAGAAAGAATTTAAGTATCAAGAAACCATCCTCAGAATCACACAAGATTTAGCATCTTCCACTAGAAAGAAAAAAAAACATTGAAATATAGTATGCCAAAAGACAAGAGACATAGACTTACAACCAAGAATTCCTTGTCCAAAAAATTTGAATATAAAATTCTATTTATTTGTTTTGGCTGAGATAATTGGGGTTAATTGACTCTCTCAGGGTCACACAGTCAGGATATGTTACATCTCTGAGGTCCTGACTTCAGGGTTCCTGCTTTATCCACTGTAGCTCCTAGCTGCCCTGAACTGAATATAATTTAAAAGGGAAATGGGCCTTCAATGAAATACAAAATTACCAGACAATTCTTGGTTAAAAAAAAACAAAAAAAAACAAAACAAAACAAAACTGAAACGTAATAGAAATTGAAATGAAAATATGACAATAAAGAAAAGCACACAAAGGTGTTTTAAGTGAAGCAACCAGAAAAGGCTTTTGAACCAAGATTTCATTTAGGTCCTAGAGGAAGTTCAACAAGATGGAAGTCTAGGAAAAATTTTGGCTATATTTTATAATTTGGGAGCGGGTGCTTCACATAAGCTTCACTCTTTTTTTTCTTTTAAATTTAAAATTTTATATATTTTAAAAAATTGAATATATTTAACCTATGTCAGATTATTTGCTGTCTGGAGGTAAGGAAGGGAGGAAAAAAATTTTGGAACACAAAGTCTTACAAAAATGAAAGCTATCTTTACATGTATTTGAAAAAATAAAATAATATTAAAAGGTTTAAAAATTTAAATTTTATTTTTTCCAATTACAAATTTTAAAATTTGATTTCCAAATTATATTCCTCCTCTATCCTCTCCCTTCCTTCCTTTGAGAAGGCAAATGATTTGATATAGAAAACACATGTGCAGCCCTGCAAAAGTGTTTGATGCTCTTAAAAGAAAAGGGGGGGTGTGAAAGAACATAATAGGGAAGAAAAGGGGATAAAAGGAAAGATACTTTATCTTACATAATCAGGGATGGAAGGTGCATGTAGAAGTCTGTCCTAAGATGAATGGGTATGGAGGAGTGGCATCCTTTGGAAGAATACTGAAATGGTGTGGTAAGGTGAGTAGAAACAGATAAACAATTTATGCTATAACAACATTTTAAAAACAAATTTTAAAAGACTTAAGAATTCTGATTGATGAGATGATCAACCATGATTCTAGAAGACTAATGATTTGAAAAGCTGCCTACTTACCTCCTGATAGAGAGTCAATGGATTAGTTTTGCAAAATAATACAAGCATTTTTGGAATGCCCAATGTGGAAATGTTTTGTTTTGGTTTTTTTTTGCTTGAGTATGTGTTGTTGTTTTTTTATAGTTATGCAAAAAAAATTCCTGAATTAGCTCTTCCAAAAACAAAAAGAAAGAATGAAAAGAAAATATGTATTAATCTGCATTGAATTCATTAACTCTCCATCTGGAGATGTAGAGCAGTTCTTTTTCATGAGTTTTCCAGAATTGTGATTAGTCATTGTGTTGTTCAGAGTTTGTAAGTCTTTCAAAATTGATTATCTTTACAATATTATTGTTATTATATGAATTCTTTTCCTAATTCTGCTTGCTTCACTTCATATAAGTTCATACAAGTCTTCTCAGGTTTTTCTTTATCATTTCTTAGAGCAGAATTTGATAATGTGCATTTCTTCCTGTTTTTGTTTTCTTTCTTTTCCTGAGAGACTGGGAGAAGGAAAGAAGAAAATGGGAAGATACTTGTTAATGAGGGAGAATTAAAAAAAAAAGTCATAGAAGAGTATGGAAGTTAGAGGAATTCTTGGATTGAATAAAATAGATGAAGAAATTTAGTATTAGAGAAGTGGCTTGCCTATGATAATACTAGAAGTAGGCAGGAGAATCCAGACTTTTGACACCAAATTCTGCACTGTTTTCATTGTATCTTGGTTGTCTCATCAGCTCTTCTTTAATGACAAGTGGAATTTAGATTGTTGAGTAGGGAAGTGAATGAAACCTAACCTAAAAGGATGGAGAGAAGTGTGGTGTATGGGTGTGTATGTGTTTAGAGTCACAGGTGGAGGGAGAGTGGCAACTGTTCAAGCGTATAGTATGGATAGAGGCACTCATCTTCAAGCCTATTTTTTCTTGATATTTTCTTGATAGCCTTCATTGGCTGCATTCTCTTCTGCTGCTTTAAAAAAGTCTTTAAAACTAAAACTGTTCTCTTACACTCTCCCTGCTTTCCCTCCTCGTTTGGATGCCTAGAAAGATAGGAGTCCATGACAAAAGAGGTAAGAATATTGGTGTCACAAGCAGAACTGAGATGGATGGACTTCTAAGAATGAAAGTTCATTGGTAGAACTAAGTCTCTATGAACTGTATATGTCATCACCCCAGGTTGGTTGGTTTGGGGAAAGGAACTAAGAAAGAAGAGTTACAAGATAAAGAAAATGGAGGTTACTGTTGGGTTCATGAACAAGCAAAAGAGCCTTGAGTAGCATCATTAATAGGTTTGATTGTTTATATGGAACAGAAAGTTCAGCCTGTGGTAGAACAAAAATTGTGAAATATCCTGACTGCAAATCTGGTGAGGGACAACTGTGGTTGGGGACTTTCTGAGTAATTTCTGAGGTAATTCCTGAGGCAAGCCAAATCTGACGCTATGTGGATGCTAGGCTTGGTATAGGGAATAGTGGTAAGTAAGCAGCAGTACCCAATCCCTCAATGAAGTCTTTAACTTCTTTAACTCTTGGTGAACTCATTTGAGATTTTCTTGGCAAAGATATTAGTTTGCAATTTCTTTCTTCAGTTCATTTTACAAATAAGGGAAGTTAAATGACTTGTCCAAGATCTTGCTGCCAATAAGTGCCTGAGACCAGATTTGTACTTAGAATGATGTGTTTCCTTGGCTCCAGGCTTGCTACTTTATCCACTTCTGCACCTAACTGTCCCTTTAACTTCTGCATTCCAGTTATACAGAGAAAAATCTAATCTTATTAAGCTGATTCTTTTGGGGGAAAAAAATCTACCAATCTGATCAGCCAAAAAAAAAAAAAAAAAAAAAAAAAAAAAAAAAAAGAAGAAGAAGAATGAAACTTCACTGCTTCAGAAAAGTGCTTTGATCCAACCATTCTGGAGAACAATTTGGAACTATGCCCAAAGGGCAATCAAACTGTGTATACTCTTCAATCCAGCAATACTATTACTACAAGGTCTGCACCCCAAAGATATCATAGAAAAGGGGAAAGGATCCACATTTACAAAAATATTTATAACGACTTTTTTTGAGGTGGCAAAGAACTGGAAATTGAGAGGATGCCCATCAATTGGGTATTGACTGAACAAGTTATGCAAATGAATATAGAGGAATAATATTGGGCTGTAAGAAATGACAACCAGGCATATTTCAGAAAACCTGGAAAGATTTACATGAACTCATGCAAAATGGAGTGAGCACAACCAGGAGAACATTGTACATAGTATTAGCATCATTGTCTTTTGATCAACTATGAATGATAGATATATTTAGCAATATATCAATCCAAGGCAATTCCAAAAGACTTATGATAGAAAATGTTATTCACATCCAGAGATGGAATTGAAGGAGTTTGAATCCAGGTCCAAGTGTACTATTTCCACTTTATTTTTTCATAGTTTTTCCTTTTATTCTGTTTCTTTTTATGCAATATGACTAATATGGAAATATGTTTTACATGATTGCACAAATATAACCTATATCAAATTGCTTACTGTGTTAAAGAGAAAGGAAGAAAAAAAGGAGGAAATTTGGAATTCAAATTTTTATTTAAAACTTAATGTTTTTATAAAGTACCTGAGATTGCTTCCTGTGGCTTTAGTATTAATTTGGCTGCTGATTAAAGGTTCTGCTATTTAAACACTATTCTTTACCTGAATCTATCAACAGAGTTAGCAACTGAATTCCAACAACTCAAGTTCATTTCAGAAATTCCCAATTTTCTAACTATATGACGACCAAAGAGCATGAAAGATAAAATTATCATCAAGAATTTCCACAGAAGACTTGTAAGAACCAATGGAGAGTGAAGTTAGCAGAACCAAGAGAACAATTTACCTGATGATCATGAGAACATAAAATTAAAATCACTCTGGAAAAACTCCAGACTTGTAATCAATGCCATGAACAATAGTAACTTCAGAAGATTTCTGATGAAACACATTTCTTGTCTTTCAGCAGAGGATTGGTACATTAAGAGTGAGCATTCTTTTTCAGTCATAGCCAATGTAATAACCTGTGTTCTTTGTTTACATTTATTTGTACAAAGAAGGGAATAAATAGGAAAAAAAGACATTTCTTGTCTTTCAGCAGAGGATTGGTACATTAAGAGTGCAGAATGAGCCATGCATTTTCAGACATGGCCAATGTAATAACTTGTGTTCTTTGTCTACATTCATTTGTACAAAGAAGGGAATAAATAGGAAATAACTGATCTAGAAAAGGGAGGTCATCAATATGTTACATTCCCAACCGAGATCAACAATATAACCTACATGCAGGGTGATGCAATTCCTGATTTGCTGAGAGACCTGTAAGCCCATGACACTGCATACTGCATAGTAAAGGAGACTTCTCAAGTGCAAATGTTTTCTTCTTGATTGAGATGAGATTTTATTTTACTTCTGAGTTTCAGAGCCCATTTATTCTAATCTGTATATTTTTCCCAGTATCTGTTTGGATTTGATGAATATGTTTGCTCACTATCTCATGATTATCTTTTGATAGAAAAGTAATAATTACCCACTCAGTCTGGAGAGGGATCATTTCCTGGCAGAATAACAAGAAAAAGTGACTTTTGTCATTAATGAACTCTCATTCCAATGTGTTTTCTCTATAGAACTTCCTAGACATAGCTCAGGCAGTCAATAAACATGTATTATGTTCCTATTGTGTACTAGATACAGTGATAAAAGCTGAGAATACAAGTATGTAAAAAAAAAAATAATAATTCCTGTCCTCAAGGAACTTACAGTCTGATGAAAGAAAACAACATACAGAAAGAAGATAAAATGGGGGAAGGGAAAGTACCTGGAATGAGGTACATGATGTTGCAGGGCAGCCAGGTAGGAAATGAAGAGATGATTGATAGATTAAATGGATTTTATGGGAAACGCTTTCTGGTCTGCCATCCAATCAGAGACAGGGACCGAGAGTACTGATAAGGTGTGAATACCAAGGCTAATGTGATTTTTTCAAGATTCCAAGATTCTTGAGGTCTTGACACGAAAGTTCAAAAATATACATCTAAATGGGAAGTGAAGCCAGGTAGTACCATGTTTTACAGAGCTCTAAGCATAATAGCTTGCTTCCTTCCAATATCATTTGATCAATTAACTCTTCAATATTATCTAACTAGTGCTAGTTAGTAAATCCTTAATATGATTATTTATTAGCTTCTCACTATCAATTTAATGGGTTGATTGTTCCTCAATATTAATTAACCAATTAATACAAAATATCTTACAAATTGATGTTTGCTGAAAAGATTTGGCAAGAAATAAAGTACAAAAATATACCCCTGTACCAGGAGCTCATTCTCCTTTCTCAGTCAATAAGTCAAGTGTTGTCATAAAGCATTCAGCACAGCAAGTTCACTTCTGAATATAGCATAGTTAGTGGACAAGGACACTTCCATGCTTGCAGGACAAAACATCTTGTTTCTGGCCTTATCCACTTCTGGACTAAGTCAAACAGATTGTTCTTTAGAGCTGGCCCCTTTCCCAGATCAGATGCTAGATATTTGGTGGCTCTGTTGATCTTTAAAAATTATAATAACTATAATAACTAACATTTACAGAGCACCTAGTATGTGCCAGACATTGTTAAATACTTATAATTTGCTCATTTGAGCTTCATAACAACTCTGAGGCATAGGTACTGTTTTATAGCACCATTTGGAAAAACTGATGCAAACAGATTAAGTGATTTGCCTAGGATCACACAGATAGTAAGGGTATAAATACAGATTTATATCTCAGCTTTTGACTTCAAATCTAGGATTCTATCTATTTTACCTAGCTAACCTCACAAAGCACAAAAGGTCTAACACTCCACCAAAGAAAAGACATGACTGGGACAGAAGTGACATAAGCACCAGAAGTCAGGTCAGCCTTGCCTCCTCTTCATTCAGAGCCACAGAGAGGTATGCACAGAGAGTGCTCAGTTCCCACTCAGCACTCAATTAAAAGGTTTTTCTTCACCATAAGCACAAAGCAAACACAGAGTAAGCACAAAAAAAAAATCTTCCATTCTATTTCATCAAACACATTTAGAAATTAGCTCACTATACCACTACACACCTGTCAGATTGGCTAAGATGACAGGAACAAATAATGATGAATGTTGGAGGGGATGTGGCGAAACTGGGACACTGATACATTGCTGGTGGAGTTGTGAAAGAATCCAGCCATTCTGGAGAGCAATCTGGAATTATGCCCAAAAAGTTATCAAACTGTGCATACCCTTTGACCCAGCAGCGCTACTACTGGGCTTATATCCCAAAGAAATACTAAAGAGCGGAAAGAGACATATATGTGCCAAAATGTTTGTGGCAGCTCTTTTTGTTGTAGCTAGAAACTGGAAGATGAATGGATGTCCATCAGTTGGAGAATGGTTGGGTAAATTATGGTATATGAAGGTTATGGAACATTATTGCTCTGTAAGAAATGACCAGCAGGAGGAATACAGAGAGGCCTGGAGAGACTTAAATCAACTGATGCTGAGTGAAATGAGCAGAACCAGAAGATTGCTGTACACTTCAACAACAATACTGTATGAGGATGTATTCTGATGGAAGTGGAAATCTTCAACATAAAGAAAAGCCAACTCACTTCCAGTTGATCAATGATGGACAGAGGTAGCTACACCCAGAGAAGGAACACTGGGAGGGGAATGAAAATTGTTAGCACTAATATCTGTCTGCCCAGGTTGCATGTACCTTCGGATTCTAATGTTTATTGTGCAACAAGAAAATGATATTCACACACATGTATTGTATCTAGACTATATTGTAACACATGTAAAATGTATGGGATTGCCTGTCGTCGGGGGGAGGGAATAGAGGGAGGGGGGGTAATTTGGAAAAATGAATACAAGGGATAATATTATAAAAATATATATATAATAAAAAATTATTAATAATAAAAAAAAAGAAATTAGCTCACTAAATATCCACATGTGTTCCCTGTACATATTTCCAGTACTAGGTTCTCATTAGCCAGTCTTTGTTACAAGTAAAATACCAAAAAGAATATTATATGTATATATTATATATAGGTATAAGTATGTATGTGTGTATGTAGATATAGATATACATATCTGGTGAGCTCGCTGACTAGTTAAATCCACATTGAAATGATCTCTCTTCTAAATTCTCATAGCAGGTAGTTTCCCTATAAATGGGAATTTATTATTACCTTCTACTTTATATCAGCTACTTTTTTATTTATTTAGTGTCCCCTCTCTAGTGTCTCTGTCTCTCCCGCTTCCTTTCTCCCCTTAATTACCTGACAATCAGTGTTTATTTAGGTCCTTGTATTGGAAAAAGTGACAAACCCTGGGGATGCAGAGACTATTCCTGCCCCCAAGGAGCTCACAATCTAATAATCTAATGCAGGAGAAAGGAAACTAAGAAATATGCATAAATAAGCTACTTGCTGTATAAATTAAAAATAATTAAGCTAGGGGCAGGGCTTACTAGAATTAAGAGGGTTTGGGAAAGGCTTTCCATAGAAAGTGGGAATTTAGTTGGAACTGTGCAGAAGAGTGTGTATCAAGGAGTACGTGAAAGAGGACTTGGAAAGGTAAGAGGGACTAAATTATCAAGGATTTTGAATGCTAAATGGAAGATGTTTTCTTTGATGTTAGATGTGATAATTTATTAACTATGGACTGGAATGGAGAGAAACTTGAGGTAGGCAGATCAACCAGCAAGCTATTACAATAGTCACTATATGTCTATATTCTCCCAGCCTCTTAAGAGCAAGGACGGCTCAGTTTTTGTTTTTCTATCCTGAGCACCAATGGCTTGCTTATAATAAACTCTTTTAAAAATGTTTGGGGGTAGGGAGGATAGGAAATCCTGGGTCATTCACTTTCAATTATAGTTTAGAAAGTTTTTTATGGAATGCCCAACAGTTGAGGAATGACTGAATAAATTGTAGTGAATGGTTGCCATGGAATATTATTATTCTGTGGGAAGTGATGAGCAGAATGCTCTTGGGGGAAAAAAAAAGAGAGAGAGAGAAAGTCCTCCATGAACTCAAGCAAAGTGAAATGTATTGTATACAAAATAATAGCAATGTTCTGGAATGATCGACTGTAGATGACTTTATCATTTTCAGCAGTACAGTGGTCCACCACTACTCTGAAGGAGTTATGTTGAAAAGGTACTGATTGTGTCTGAATATAGATTGAATCACAACAAATAAATAAATGAATGAATAAATAAATAAACAAACAAGCAAACAAACAAATAAATAAAAGCAAGTTTGTTTTTTTTTGTTTGTTTGTTTTTGTTTTTTTATTAGCTAGATGTTGTAGTGGATAGAGAGCACTGGGCTCAGAATCAAGAAATCTTCCTGAGTTCAAACGAAGTGTTACACATTTATTAGTTGTATGATCCTGGGCAAGTCATCTAAGCTTTGTTAAATGAACTGAAAAAAGAAATAGCAAACCACTCTCTTTGCCAAGAAAAACCTAAATGGTGTCAGGAAGAGTCCACTCAACTGAAAAGATCGAAAAGCAACAACAAAAGTCTACAGGTTAGGAGCCAGTTAATATAAGTAAGAGTCTTCCTAGAGAGATATATTCCTTGCCATTGCCCTGTCAATGTCAGGAGGACAGCCTTAGGCAAGAGAGGATCAAAACCTTGGGATTATAGATATGAATGACATAATTCAACAACAACTACAACATTCATTATCTGTAGCAAATTTCTAAAAGGGCTGCCCCTTATGGCTGAATAAAAGAGATTGTGGAAACCTGCCTTCCAATATAATCACTACATCCAGCAAGAATTCTAATTGTCTATTTTGTTTTGAGACTAGCAGCTGTGAGTGTGTCCCCGAAAACCAGCTATTTCCCAGGATCCTCCAAGAACATTCCTTCATGCTCATCAATCTTTTCTTATTTGATTAAAAGGTGCTTGAGGGCAGGAATGCACCACTTAGCTGCCCTTCGCACACATTAGGCACTTTATAAGTGTTTACCAAAGGATTTATAAATAAGCAAACCAAAGCTTTGAAAAGTTAAATGAAACAGCTAGTTTCAGAGACAACTCTTCAGGATCTTGTTCCATTAAACTGTTCTTTAACAGATAACAAACAATAAGCATAATAGGGTTTTGTCCCTACATCTTTCAAACATTGTACTATGATAAAGATGGAATATTATTGTAAAAATATACTTTTTTCCTTCTAATACTCTTATCTAAGATATCCTTGAAACATATATAGATTATTCTCATAAAAATGTGTAAACATGCCAAAATTGACATATGGAATTATAGTTTTCTTGATTTTCCACCCCTTCCCAGCATCGTGAAGGATATCCAGCAGATGTTTAATGAGGAGACTTAATTTTATTATTTAATGAGAATTTTACATTATTTATTTTGAAAATATTTCTTATTTAATGAGGACTTTTTTATGCTATGCTAAATTTACCAGAACTTATTGATATTTCCCTCCTTGCAATCCTGAATAATTGCTCATTAGGAAGGAGGTGTTTTTTTGTTGTATTTCGTTGTGCTAACAATGCAAAGCTCTTATGGTATGTTGCATAGCTAAAATGGACTGACTGGTCACCAAGTGTTCTAGCCATCTTCTTTCTAGCTCTATGTCATATCTGTTGAGAAGTATTTTCGTAATAAACTTTTTTCATTATCAAGAATAGCAATCTATACAGTGGAACTGTAGTCTACTTATAATGGAGATGAAAAGAAAATAAAAATAGAAAAAACCCAGTCTATGACAAAATTTTGAGGGTGCCAAGATAATATCAATTTCCAAAGTATCTGAAGGAGGCCAAAATATCAAAAGTGTGAAAAAAATCAAGAAAACTAGTGTTCCATTTGTCAATTTTGACATGTTTATACATTTTTTATGAGAATAATCTACATATGTATCAAGGATATCTTTGATGAGTGTATGAGAAGGGAAAAAGTACACTTTTATAATAATATTGCATGACAGACTACATCTTTACCATAGCACAGTGTCTGAAAAATGTAGAGACAAAATCCTACTATGTTGTCTGTTAAAGAATATTGAACTTACTCTTTGAAACTCGCTGTGTGACCACAGGAAAAGCACTAAACTTTTCTGAGCCTTAGTTTACTTATCTACAAATCAATCAATGAACACTAATGAAGTGTCTAATACTTGCTAAGTGCTGCACTATATAAAGAACTGAGTCTGGAGTCAGGAAAACTCATCTTGACTCGTAATATGACCTCAGATACTTACTAGCTATATGACTTAGGACAAGTCCCTTAACTGTTCCCTTTTATCAATATTTTTTTTTTTATCAGTAAAATGAGTTGGAGAAGAAAATTGCAAACAACTCCTGATCTTTGCCAAGAAAACCCCAAAGGAAGTCTTGAAGATGTTTTAGGCACTCTGCTAAGTGCTCAGGTTACAAAAAGAACGGAAAAGACAGTTTCTGCCCTCAGGGAGTTTATATTCCAATGAATAAGCGACTTGCAAACAAATTCAAAGCAAACTATGTACAGAATAAATAGGACTTTTATTAAGAGACCAGGCACAGGACTTAAAAATCGGTTCAGGGAGGTAGATTTTTAATTGGAACTTAAGGAAGCCTGTGAGAAGTCTGTAATGGGAGAGGAGGAGTGAAAGTATTCCAGGCATGAGGGATAGCCAGAGAAAATGCCTGGAGTATAGAGATGGAGTATTTTGTTTTTGGAATAGAGAGCATTTTGTTCGTGTTTCTGGTGGCATTAAGGAGCTACTAGAGTTTATTGAGTAGAGACATGCCTTTAGGAAAGATTACTTTAGTGGTTGAATGCAGATATTGGATGGGTTGAATGAGGTTGGAATGCTTCCCTCCCCCCTCCCCACCCCCACCCCCTATCAATTTCCAGAGGACATGTCCGGAGAGTCTCTCAGTTGTGTGTGACATTAAGTTTCCTAAACGTGGAATGAATGTCCAAGGCCCCATAGACACAATTTGTGTGCGTGAGCTTCGGGAGAAAACTGGCTGGTGGAGACCCGAATCATCCAGCTGATCTGGACGCAGACTGGCTTCTAAATCGCCTCCCCCAGTAGGACTGGACCGTTTGCTTTGGCCTGGGAGTTTTGCCTTGCAGATAGTCAGCCGGCTAAGGAGGAAGCACCAGCTTCGGAGTTGTCCAACTCTGACAGTCGGCCTTTTGTAGGGCGCCCCGGAGGGCTTAGTTTTGGCCGGAGCCCAGGCTCAGGTTAAAGGGTTTCTGTTTCACTTTGAATTAGCTCGCACACTCTGCGGGCGCAGCCCGGGTCCTGCGGGGCCGGAGAAATTCTGGGCCATAATGCTGTAGCTGGCGCCGAGGCCAGCTCCGCTGTTTGGCTTAGCGTTAGGACCCCTATAACGCTGCCGGGGCCGTAAGACAGGCCCAGAGCGAGTCTCTGGGGCAGGTGATTTCCAAGGGTGCCCACTTGGGCGCAAGCCCAGGAAGTAAATCCCGCTCCAGGGCTCTGGACGCTCCATGCGTCCGGGTCTTGGCGCCGCCCAGCCCGTAGCTCCCGAGCTTCTTTGGCTGCAGGGAGGGGCACCCGGGACCTGGCGGGGACTGCGGCCGACTACAGATCGGGGCAGGCAGCCCCAAGCATCCCCCAGCTTCTCCGGCCCCACCGCCCTGGGGCATCTCCTCCGCCCCGGGGAGCCAGGGGGCGGGGACCCAGAGCCCGCCCTATCATTGCGGCCCCGCCCGCGGGAGAGGAGGGGCTGCGGCTTGGCGGACCACTAAAGGCGCAGGAGCCGCTGCTGCTGTCTGGGGTGACCGAGACTTGGGTGCAGGCGGCTCCCCCATCCAGCCGGGCTGGAACCTCTCTGGCTCCCGCTGCTTCCTTCTGCTACCGGACTCGGGTCGGAGCTGGGCGGCCCTTCCTCCCCTGCCGGTGGGTACTCTTCTGGGGAATGGGGTCGGGAGACCGGAGGTGGGATAATCAGGGAGAAGCCCCGACGGTCCCTTGCTGTCGACTCTTCACGCACGGAGGGACTCCGGATTGGCATTGTGTGTCCGGGGATCCGAGGACTTTGGGGTGGGCGGAGGGGCCGCAGGGCAGGAAGGTTGGCTGCTGCAACCTGCAGCCTGTCCCCACCAGACCGATTCGGGGTCTCGGCTCCATTGCCCCTGTGCCTGTCCTCTCCTTTCCCCACCCCCACTGGACTGACCGAGGGGTTTGGGTTGGTGGCGGGGGCGTGTGTCCTTCCAGCCGAGGCTCCTTCCCCGGTCCTCTCCTGGCTGGGTGGGGGCGGCGGAGCGGGCCGGGTGGGAGATGGCGTGTCACGGTTCCCCCTCTGTGTCGCCCTTCCCTCCCTTCTCATCCCCCTAACACCCCCTCCCCCGTTTTTGCCCGGGTGACTGGGAATTCCAGCCGCTTGGCAGACACTCCTGCATTCGTCTGGTCTCATTTCCTCCACGCTACCTAATGCACCCAGCTCGCTTCAGCGTGGCTGGGAATTGCGGCTGGATGAGAAAAAGCACTGATGTAATTGGCAAGAAGAGAATAACCGCCAGAAAGAGCATCCTAGTCTGTTAGAGCAAAACCCACAGCGGCTCCCTTAAGGGAGAAGAGAACCTGGGAAGTTGTGGATTCGATTCTTCTTCGGTACCTAGATTTCCCATCTCTTCCTACCCTGCAAGCCCTCATTCACACTTTGCTGGGGACATGTCTGCCTTACCCAGTTCATCTCGGGACAGGGTTTGCATTGCAGTCAAGACGTGCTTTCCCTGCATCGAGCAAGTAGTCTGCCTGAAGATTGTGTCACCGGGGATGCTGAAGGGAGGGGGATGTGGAAGAGAGGAGGTCAGGGGTCAGCTGGAGAAAGAATGGGAAAGGAAAGTCATGAAACCAGCCATTTTTAAAATCCCATTTACTTTATATGTGCACCTTTACAAGGCATTTGCTTGTTTTCAGAAGTTGTGATCAGACACGGATATCATGGTACCAGCTGTGATAAATCTCCTGTGTAGGAGCTTAAACGTACAGACTTAGGACTGTAGCTCAGAATTACATAATAGAGAGGACTGGCATGAGACTGAGTGATACCCAGTGGCAGCTGAGTAATTTTCCTCTTTTTGGGAAAAGCCCTACAAGGGGTTACCCTCTCACTCTCAACCTTAACCACGATCTCTGTTTTAAAATGGAGCGTTGTAATTTAAAAAATCATACATCATATCAGGTAACAAATAGAATTTTAAACACATGTCCTCTTCCCAAATGAGATCCCCCAATTAGAACTTTTTAGATCCTAGGTATACCTGAGTGTAGTTCTTGTATTTTAAATCTACCCTCTAAATATCATTCACTTGGGGGGTGGCATTTTTACTGTAGATTTCCTGCAAACTCACACTGATGTTTCTAACAAATACTACAGCAATGCAGATACTATGAACTAATAATAAATGAAACAGAAAACCTTGCAGTAATTCTTAGTGAACTGGGTTCCCAAGGTCAAAGGGAGGCCCTAGTGGTATAACTTGCAGCCCTGATAAACACTAGAGAGAATATGCATGTCCCTAAGTGAATTATCATGGAAAGTCTGTGAACTTTTATGTGATTTTTTTTTCTCCTTTGCAGATTCAGTTGGTTTTTTTTTTTAATCTTAATGAATGGGATGGATGGAAGGCTTTTTGATACTGAAATTTTTGCCTTTAGAATATCTTAAAATAATGATTTGATGATACTCAGTTCCTGATTTTTGATTACTCCAATTATCTGATGTAATAGTATTCATAGGATGATTCATGTGCAAGGTAACACTGGATCAAAGTCAGATTAAACCTACTGGCTGTTTTATAGAGTTTTTCAGTTTTGAGTTTAATAGTTTTTGAGTTTAATTCTTTTCCCTAAATAAAGTTACCTTGCTGGAGTTTTTCTACAAGGGGAAATATTAAATCTTCCAAGATTTATGACTGATGGCTTATAAAATCATAATAAAAATAAACTGAGCTAAAATGGAGAATTAACTTTTCAATAAATGAAGGTATGTTGAAGGGTTTGCTTTTCGGAGTGCCAAAGATGGTGAACATTTTACCCAGGCTGAGAATTTTCTTTTTATGTTTACATTTTGATCTGGACATCAGGATGGATAGACCTGAGTGGGTGATGGCCTGATATTTGGAGAGAAAGAGATTTCAGGTCCAGTGAAGTTAGACTTCAGCTTAACTGTTGTTCAATGGTTTCAGTCACATCTGACTCTTCATGATCCTATTTGGAGTTTTCTTGGCAGAGACACTAGAATGGTTTGCCATTTCCTTCTCCACCTCATTTTACAGATGAGTAAATAGAAATAAACCAGGTTAAGTGACTTGCTCAGAGTCACACAGCTAATAAGTGTCTGAGGCCAGATTTGAACTCATAAAGATGAGTCTTCCTGACTCCAGGTCCAGTGCTATCTACCCACTGTGCCTCTTAGTTTAACTGGCTAACATTAAATACTAACATGTGGCTGGATCCATCTGTGAGTTCAGTATCCTCCTTATCTCTCCAGCAGTATAGACCACAACCAAAATTGATAAATTTCAAATTTTTAGCCTAAACTGAATATCTGTTAAAGATACTTCACAAGAGGTCTTCTACTTTTTTCTTCATCTTCCAAGGTTGTCCAAGCTTGCTCTACTTAGGGATAATTCTAATCATTAGGAAGTTCTTTCATAAATCAAGGCTAAATTTGCTTTTTTTGTAACTTCTATCCATAGTTTGTTCTTTTTTTGGGAGCAAAACAGAAAAATCCAATCTCTTCAGATGAGAGTTTCAAGTTAATCTTGAATCTTTTAAACATCTCAAGTTAAAAAATATAGGGTTAGTATGAACAAGAGACTTTATATTCTTTTTCTGCTTCCTAAATCATTTAATAAACATTAATAAACATCATCTTTTTTGTGCCAGGTGTAGTGCTAAATATTGTTAATACAAAGAGAGGCAAAAAAGACTGTTCTTATCCTCAAGAAGTTTACCATCTAATGGAGGAATTTACTTGCAAACAAATTTATACAAAGCAAGGTATATATAACTGATAATTAGGAAACAGTTAAGAGGGAAAGCACTAGAATTATGAGAGGTTAAAGAGAACTTCCTGTTGAAATTGGACTTTTAATTGGGACTTAAAAGATTTTGGAGTGGAAGAAGGATACTCTTCTTTGTATGGAGAAAGCCAAATAAAAGACCTGGAGCCAAAAGATCAGAGTCTATTAGTATCCTTTCTATAATATCTTGCTCAGGACTGGTCAGCATAGTACTTTGGATGTTCTCTGACATGTACAAAAAAGAGACATACCAGCACCTTATTCATGGAAATTATACATTGCTTAATACAATTTAAGATTTCATTAGTTTAGTGTAATTCCAAGATTTCATTTCATAAGGACTGTATCACACTGTTGACTCATGAGCTTGCAGTCCAATAAAACCCCCATATCTTTTTTCACATAAATTGCTGTCTAACTATATCTTCCTTTGAAGTTGACTTCTTGAACTCAAATATAAACTTTTACATTTACTCTATTCATTTTCATCTTCTTAGGTTCAACTCTATATTCCAGACTGTCAGGGATTTTGGGGGGTCCTGTCTTTATCATCTGATATATTAATAACCCCTCCCACATTTAAGTTACTTGCCTATTCGAAAAGGTCATATGCCTTTATTTAGGCCATTAGTAAAAATATGAGCACAGATCCCTTAGAAGCTCCGCAGGAAACTTCTTTGTAAATTCAACCAGCTAATTCCTAAGGCTGACCAGTCAACCAGTTCTGAATTGACCTAATTGTAATAGTTGACAACTGTCCAATATTTTCCGTGAGAATAGAATGAGAGACTTCAGGAAATGTTAAAAAAAATTTAGGTAAACTTTATAAAATAATAACAAGCATTTTTATAACTGCAGACATTTTATAAATATCTCATTTTATTCTCACAGCCACCCCGGAAAGTAGATGGTATTTTCCTCATTTTACCAATGAGGAAACTGAGGCTGGCAGAGATTATGTGACTTTCCCAGAATCACACAGGATATATCTATGGCAGTATTTGAACTCAGATCTCGGATTCAAATCCCATCCTCGATCTACTATGCTCCCAAAGTGCTTCTACATTTATAGCATTCCTCTGATCTATCAATTTAATATTAGAAAAATTGAAAATGTTGGCATTGGAAAGATATCTTCTTTATAAAATCATGCTAGTTCTTTGGGACCCCCATTTTTTCCTCTAGACATTTTCACTAATCATCTTCTTGATAATATATTCTAGAATTTTCTAAGAAACTGGAAATCATTTATAATGGCCTATAGTTTGTAGATTTTGTTATCTTGCCTCTTTAGAAATTCAGGACTGTTCTCTACTTACCAATTCCTTCATATTTTGTTTCATACTTATAAGTTTTTAACCTATAGATGTTTCATTTCCACAAAGAATGTAACCAATGGACTAGAAGTCTTCCTTTAGATCCATGAGACCAGTGTAGGTTGTTCATTAATTATCCTTTATTCACCTTGTCTGACTGGCTCACCCACTCCCTTTTCAAATTGTATATTTCTGCAAACTTATGAAACAATTATTAGATCTACAAATATTTGCTTAATATATAATGAGTTCAAAATGTTGTGCTGGGCATTGTGAATGACTGAGAGACTGCCCTTGCCTTCAAGAAATTTATAATCCAGTTGGAAAAAAAAAGAAAGTAGAACAGAGTCAATTGAGATATGTGTTTGCTAAATCAATAGTAGAGAGCAAGTGTTATGAGATTAGAGAAGAGAGAGAGCTTGTGGCCTCAAGTAATCTTGCAAAGTTTTTATGGAAAGGAAGATCCAGGCACTGAAGAAAGAGAAAGAAAATGGTCAAGAAGACAGAGGGCACCCTAGATCCCAGATGAGGATGATTGTATGAGTAAAGGTAGAATTTTTTTTTCTAGAAGCAGAAAAATGAAAGACACTTTTGAGGTGCCAGTAAAGACTCCTATTTGCTCAACATAATGTATCAGTTATAAGGAAATAATAGGAAATAGTAATGAAAGGTAGACTGAAGTCAGATTGTAGATAGCCTTGAAGGAAGGAAACTAGCATTTATTAAGCACCTGCTATGTGCCAGGCACTGTATGTAAGTGCTTTAAAAACATCTCATTTGTTCTTAACAACTTTTAAAGATAGGTACTGTTATTATCCTTACTTTACACTTTAGTATATTGAGGCAAAAAGATGTTAAGTTCTAGAATGGTAGTCTAAGGTGGGATTTAAACTCAGGTCTTTTTCAATCCATGTTGTCCCACCTTGTTGCCCTGAATATCAGGCTAAGGAGTTGAGACTTCATGTCTTTGGTAATGGGGGAAGTTTTTGAACATGCAAGTGACATAATAATAATGCTTAACATTTATATATAAATATCTAAAAACCTTGGGCCATGCTTTCATACACATATTTTATTTGATCCTTATATCAATTCTGTTGGATAGGTGTTTTTATCTCCTTTATCTAAATTTGAGTGGAATTAAATGACACTGTCACCCAGATAATTTCTGAGATAGAAAGGATTTGAATACTAGTTTTTGTGACTTCAAGACTCTATTTAGCATACCACCTGATTTCCTAAATAAAGTGTTGTGTGTTTGTTGTGTGTGTTTGGGTTTTGGCAGGGAGGGGGCTGGTTGTTTTTTATTTGTTTTTTAAGGAAGCTTAGTTTGGTAGATGAAAAGAGACAAGTCAGAAAAGAGGCTGTAGGAAGCTTTTGTAGTTTTCTAGGTAAGAGATGAGAAGAACCTACATTTAGGCAACAGCAGCAGAAATAGAAAGGAAGGTAGGTATAAAAAGAACAGTTATAAAACACTTTACAAAGGAAGCAACTGTAGGATTTGGAAATATTTGCATGTTAAGGCTGAGGAAGAGGAAAGAACTAAAGGTGACTCGATTTTGGGTCAGGATGACTGGGAGGAAAATGGCATCATTTAACAGTCATTTTACAAACACACTTTTCCAGATCCTAAGTTGAGTATTGATTTTAAAAAAAATAATTTCAAAAAAAAAAAAAAAAGAAATAGTTATTACACTCAAGATGCTTACGTTCTAGTGGGAGCTATGGCACATACATAGAAGATATGTCCAGCGTGGATAGAAAATAACTTTTAATATAGAATTAGTATTTGGGGTAAAAAAAAAAAGACAAATTTGATTTTAAACATTGGATTTACCATGACAGTAAAATATCCAAGTAGAAATGTTCAGTAGAAAATTGGAGATGTTGAGAGATTTTGAGCCAAAGGTTTAGCTTTGGGGGTAATTAGCCTAGAGGAAGCAATACGAGTGAATAAGATTTCCGGTGGAGAGAACTAGCATACTTAATGGCAAATCTGGGTCGTCTGAGGCCCAGGTCTCTTTTGGAAATATTAACTAGTCTCTTTCACCTGTTAATTGTATGAACTTAAGCAAATTACTTTATTGCTTTGAACCCCATCAGTGAAATGAGTTAGTCCCAATTAGAGTGAATAACAAAAAAAGGATCACTTCAGAAAATTATTTATTGATGTTAATTGGGCCCTCGTTGTAGACTAAATAATGACTTTAACCCCCTTTTTTGCTTTAGCTTTCTGTGACTAGAAGGAATAATGAAACAGGTAGGGGAGTCAAGGAATCAGAGTACTAAACTTGCAGTAAATTCAAATTCATTCTCATTTATTATGTAACCCTGGGCATGCCACTTTACCCTGTTTCCCTCAGTTTCCTCATCTGTAAAATGAGCTGGAAAAGGAATTGGCAAACCCATTCCAGCCAAGAAAACCAACATGGCATCACAGTCAGAGACAACTGAACAACAGTACCAAATAATATTCAGTGACCCTTAAGATTAATATCTCTTTTAACACATGTGGCTTTAATAGATCTTTTTTCTTTTATTCGTTAAGTTTTTTCTAGGCTTATGCATTTAGATCCCATTTTGATTAACTTGAGTTATTGCTCTTCTAGAGAAAAAAATAGCTAGGAAATTCATCCCTTCTAAACCAGAGAAACAAGCCTCATCATTATCAGTTGTTTTAACTGTTTATTACTTGACCATCTCTTTCATTGTTGTCCTTAATGTTATTATCATTAATACTATTAGGATATAAGGTTTTCAGAACACTTTAATATAATTCTGTAAATTACATATTCTACATTTTTTTAGGGGAAAGGGAGAGTCCCAAATTCCTTCTAATGCCTTCCTTTTAGTGGTTTCCCATTCGAGGAAATAAGAAGCTCCTGTGCTGGGTACCCATTAATGTCTCATCCCTTTCCCCCTTCCTGCTTTCCTGTCTCCTTTTGACCTCCCTTTTAAATTGTAAGTTTCTTGAGAGAAAAGGAATTGTTTTTGTTTTGCTTTCTGTCCTTGCCATAGGTATTTGTAATAAATAAAATAACTTATTCACTCAAAATTGTGCTTAAAACAATATTGCTGTTACTATATACAATATTCTCTTAGTTCTGCTCATTTCATTTTTCCTTATTTTGTGCAAGTCTATCCATGTTTTTTTAAGATCAGAGAGAGCTCGTCATTTCCTACAGCACAATAGTATTCCATCACAATCATATACCACAGTTTGTTCAACCATTCTCTGATTGATGGGCATCCCTGTAATTTCCAGTTCTTTGCCACCATGAAGAAAGCTGCTATAAAAAAGAGTTTTTGTTTGTTTTTTTGTTTTTGGTAAGATAGGTTAAGTGACTTGGCCAAGGTCACACAGCTAGTAAGTATTAAGGGTTGGAAGTGGGATTTGAACTCAAGTCCTCTTGACTTCAGGACTAGTGTTTTATCCACTGCTCCTACCACAGAATCTGCATTTAGTAGTAGGCACTGAAATGTTTATTGGATTCAAATTATTCTATGTTTTAAATGGAGCTTATATTTGTATAGCTGATCAGTAAAAGATCCTGGATAGAAACTTCTGACTCTATCTAGTGTTCTTTTACTATGTTATATATTCTTATTATAAAAAAGGGAATAAATGTGCAAAGATCATTTATTAAGCACCTACTATATGCCAGCTGTGTTAAACACTCTACACTATTAACTCACTTGATTCTTACAACAACCCTGTGAGGTAGGTGGTATTTATTATCCTCAATTCACAATTGAAAAAACTGAGGTATACTTAACTTTAGTGACTTATTTGCCCAGGATCACATAGCTACTAAATGTTGGAGGTTAGTTTTGAACTCATGACTTCCTCACTCCAAGTCCAGCTACCTTGCTACCTCCTGTTGCTTTGTAAGCAATAGGAACAAGGCTTTCCCCATTAATAGAAGCTTTCCTCTTCTGATTATCTTAATAGTAAGGCTCTATCATAAAGGAATGCTATGGGAGGGAAGATAGGAATCACAGTAATGTGTTAATAATAAAAGAATAAGTTGCAAAGGTTAGGTAGCAGGGTAATAGAATGAATGAGAGTTTAATAGAATTGAGACTTGGTAAATTATTTAGGAGAAGATACAAGGGGACAATGAAGATAATAAGAATGAATAAAAAAGTTCCAATATTCTTGAATGCAATAAGGTGAATAAATGTGCAGTGTTTCTTCTAACCGACCATTTCTCTTGGTGGAGAGTGGTGGCAGTTGTATTGAATTTTAATATTCTCTAACAGAAATTATTTGTCTGTTAATGTTTTATCCTTTTGTGAGATTGTGACAATTTCTCATATCAGTTCAGATAATATGTAAATGTAAACCCAATGTAAGTAATAATACACCAAAAGTAAATTCCTTAGTCAAAAGTGAAAAAAAAAAAAAAAGTTTGGCTTTTTGTAGATTAGAACACAGGAAAATCCAGAAATGACAGTTATTTCAATTAAATTCAATTAACATTTGTTAAATACCTGTGAAATTTTTTTGTGCATAGCTACTGGGGAAGTGGAGGATGTGTAATTTACCAAGATAAACCATTCTTCCTATTCTTGATAAAGCTTATAGTATAGGAAAACAATATTACATGTACATAAATAACTAAAAATATGAAAGTGGATAACTTCTTACTAAGGACTCAGGTGTGATTGAAAGAAAGTTTCTTAGAGGAATGAGTATTTGAGCCTTCATCCTGAAGGATGATAAGGTTTCAACAGTAGAGTTGGAGATGGGGAGCTTCAAAAATATTCTTGTATAGGTAATATATTAAGCTTTAAAGATATTATGTATGGGTAATGATCATGGGGATACATCTAAGCTTGGAAGGGACCAGAATGGCCATCATGTCTAACTCCCCCACTTTACAGATAAATAACTAAGGCTCATGGAGGTTATGATTTGTCCAAAGTTATATAGATGGGCAGTATATGGATCAGAATATGAACTCCTAATATTCTTCTTCAGTTTTCTGCCCTTTCCACAGTTGGTGGGGACAGACATTTTATTTGGCGAAGTTTGGCTAATGTGATACTTTGAAAGGCAGGAATCATTATTCTTGAGAAAATTTCATGAGAGATGGGCTAGAATCAGGAATTCTGTAATAAATTGACATGGTAATGATAGAAAGGAAAACAAAGCCAGGTGTTTAGCATCAGGACTGTGTAGTCAGTGATTTGGATGGAAAGTACTTTGAAGACTTTAAGTATGAAAGGGAATGTTTAAATTTGTTTTTATTATCAGATTGATGGTAAATATTTCCCAACAGATTTCTTGGGTAGAATACAAGGAATTGATGATTAAAATGAGAAGATAATTTTCTTTTTGGAATTGTATATATATTCTTATATCAGCTGGATCTGCCTCTGTTGGGGTTGATGTTTTAGGAATGTTTGAAGCAAACTTATTTTAAAAATATACAGAGCAAATGTTGGGTTGCCTCTTGGGTTTTTGAAAGATTTTTCTTCTCATTAAAAAATAAATAAATAAGGCACTTTTGCCAATTTTTAATTGTGTGTCCAAAGAAGTTAGTTCTAGGAGTGTCCACGTAAAATGACAGAAAGTTTCAAAGTTCTTCTCTGCATTTTGTGTCAGAGAAAAGAGCAAATGTGAGCGCATAAAAAAAGATTTTTAAAAAGTTCCCATCATTTTCCTTTCATGTCAGTTCACAGAAGTCTTTATATGCTTTCCTGTTGTCTTCATATTTATTTTTCAAAGTACAGTAATATTCCATTACAGTCAAACCATAGTCTCTGGTTTTTAAAAGTTTAATATTGATATATTTTGTCTTTATGCCACTTAGATTTTCCTGTCCTGTCTTCTTTTCCAATCTTCTCCCAGATAGCCTTCCTTTATAAAATGAAGAGAAATATGAGAAGAAAAATAAATAAATTAAAACTAATCAACACATTACAAATAAGACACCATATGTATTATTTCTCACCAATGGGCCCATCTTCTGTAGAGAATCAGCAGTGGTTGGTTGCTCAGTCAAACTTGTTCTCTATATTTTCTATGGTCAGAATTCTTTTTGCCTTTTTGCTCATTTTTTTTAAGGTTAAGGTTTGCTCTTAAGACAGAGGGGAGATAGCTGCTTTAGTTTGCCCTGGGGTAGTTCTGCTGACTGACTTCCTGGGCTGCCAAGATGGCAGAGACCTCTTTCTGTGACCTCCTCGGATCTTCTCTCAAACCAACAGCAGATTAAGCCTTTAAACTGGTTTTGGAATGGCAGAACCCACAAATATTTGGAGTACAACACATTTCCAGAAGAAGATACTTTGGAAGAACTTCAGAACAGGTCTCCAGGGCAGGAGTTGCTACATGCACAGTGGAATGTACTGAAAGGCTCTTAGGCTAGCTACTGTGTCTTGGTTGCAAGCAGATGGTTTAGCATATTTGCTGTTGAGACGTCCAAAAGCCAATATAAAAAGCAAATTGAGAGTCTCTGAGGTTCAGAAGACTGTGGAACAAGGCAGCCCAGGAAGTCAGTCAGCAGAACTACCCCAGGGCAAACTAAAGCAGCTATCTCCCCTCTGTCTTAAGAGCAAACCTTATATTTTTAAAACATTCTGTTTCAATTTTCAAATATTCAAATTCAATGTCAATGATCATTTTGGAGTATTTTTTTTTCTATTGGTATTTTGTCTTTTTGCAATTTGTTTTCTTGGCTTTACTTGTCACTTCATATAAATTTTTTCCATTTTTTTCCAAGCTTTTTTTGCTCAGTGACTTGCCTAGGATCACACACCTAGGAAATGTTAAGTGTCTGTGTTAAATGTTAAGTGTTAAGTGTCTGAGATCAGAATTGAACTCAGGTCCTCCTGACTTTAGAGCTGGTGCTCTATCCACTGAGCCACCTAGCTGTCCCTCCATGCTTTCTTGTATCCATCATATATTCTTTTTTTTTTTTTTTTTTTTTTTTTTTTACAGCATAGTAACATTCCACCACTTTTATGTTTCATAATTTGTTTAAACATCCTGCAATCAATGGGTATTCCCAGTTTTCTGCTACTTGAAAAAGTGCTATTACAAATATTTTAGTGTGTTATAAAATCAATTTGTAATCTACATTTTCCTGTTTAGTCAAGTTATTTTGAGAATTTGATCATGAACAGTCAAATAGGTTTTCTCTCTAGCATATAAATATAGCATATGAACATATAAATAATATAATATGATAAATCTAATAAATAATACAAACATAAATATGGCATATAAATAATCAATAGTGGCTTGCAACCAGGTTTGGGTGACATAACAAATTGGAGGTAGAACAAAATTGAAAGCTGAATGGTGGGGCACTTGGTGTCATACTGGGCTGTGAATACAAAATACAAAAGTTAGGAAGTTAAAGGTAGAGAAACACCATGCTCCAAGTACTAATTGAAACATTTTAGGAACAAATCCTACAAGTTAGAGGAGTGACATTGAGAAGATGCTCTCTATTCTGCCTAAAGACAGCATTCTTTTCCATGGGGATTGGTTTTCCCATAGTTTCTTCTAGTTAGCAAAAATTAATCTCCCCTTAGAACACTGCAATACTGTGACTCTTTTTAGAAGTGCTACAAAATAAAATTGGCTTGAATGCAGTTGCACAGTATCTTTGTATCTTGTATCTTGTATCTTTGCCCTCCTTGGAGTTTACATCAAACCATAGGATCTCAGGGTCAGAAAAATAGTCACTTTGTTTTCATGATTCCAAATTGCTTTCCAGAATGAGTGAATCAATTCATAGTTCCACCAGTAGTGAAATAACCAAATTTTAATTGCCTGTAACATTAAAATAAAAAATCAAACTTCAAATCTGGCAAAAAGTCAAGACATGAATCTATTTCAAATTTCCTAAATAAAGCTTAGTTTTTATTATAATAATAAGTGGTAATTCAGTTCATTGTCATCTGTAATACTGTATTTTCACAAGAAATTAATCACATTAAGAAACTACTTTCATCTAAGATTGTGTAATGTGTTCCTTATGTGTAATAATTTTTTTTTATTGAAAGCTTTTCTGGAGGTAGGTTTGTGAGAGTGATTTTGCTTTAAATCAAGATGACATTGTTTTCAATTTATCTGGGCCACTTGGGCAAAATCTATGTAGTTCTACTGAAACACTATTAGCTGTATAATTCCCCTGAAGCAGAGGCTATAACATTCTGGCCACTTGGAGAGTGTAGGACTTGTGGAAAATGAATTAATGAAATTCTTTTTAATGTCAGTAAATTTGAATAATAGAGACACGTTGGCTAAAGATTCAGCAGGGACAGGAAGACCAGGGTTCAAGTGTTATCTCTGATATATTGTAGCTAAGTGACTCTGGCAAAGTCATTTAACTTTCCCCCAGACAATTCTCTAAGACTAAACTTTCCAGCTTTTCCCAACTGAATAAATAAAAGACAAACTTTCATTCAAAGTTGTCTTTATAAAAGAATGTTACCTTTCCTCAGTGTTGGGAAAATATTGCTCTAGTTTGTGAAGATGCTTGGGAAAAGACATTGTTGAAGTAGGGGAGAAGCTGTAAGGAAGGTGGACAGAAGAAATGTGTGGATTGATTATACCTATTTATCCTTCAGATTCTTGATGTAAGAAGTATAAAATTAGTCATTAGGGGATATTCTTCTGCTTAAATTAATATTTGAGGATTTGGGGGGGGTAGAGGTTAAGAAGCTCTCATTTCAGATCCATTCAATTGCTGACAGAACCTACATTCCCACAGAGGAATACTTTCACTTCTGATTTTGACTGCTAAGTCTCAAGTCAGAGTTTTAGGACAATGCTGACAAATTTTAAATGCTGGACAGCTCTTTCTGCTTATCAGTGTTACAGTTCCTTGAGATTCACTGCCAAAAAAGAATCAGGGAGCCTGTTTTAAATTCTAGTTAAGCACAGAATGCTGGCAAAACAGGTGGACTGGTTCTAGAAGAATTTTGTTGGATGAGGACTGGAGATGAGGAGCATGGGATTGAAGTCCCTCACTTTTGCTCTTTGCCTTTCATCTTCATATGCATCAGTAAGATTATGGAAGGATGCATATGATTTAACTCTTCAAAGCTCGAATATTGTTTTAGGTGATTCTAGAACTGTAGGTTGCATGAGAGATATGCATTTTTAAAAATAGCATCCTCTGGATTTATAGAATAATAAGATTACTCTGATGGTAAGGCAGCATGGTAAATGGGATGGTAAGGGAATGAGTACTTAATTTGAAGTCCAGAAAGACTTAAATTCAAATCTGATAGATCTGGTACTTCATTTGTGATTTGTGTGGGCAAGTTACATTGTTTCTTGGATCTTCAGTTATCTCAACTATATAATAAGTATAATAATGCCTGTCCTACTTAATTTATAGGGTTGTTGTGATCATATGAAATAATGTATATAAATACCAACCTGAAAATACTGTATAAATATCAATTATTATTCCATAATGCTTCAATCTTTTAAAAAGGAAAACTGGGAGTGGCTAATAATGACTAAGTGACATATAGCATTGGGAAGAGTACTTGTATGTTGACAGGAATAATTTTAATGAGAACAATAATTAGGAGTTGAGGAAGACTTAGAAAGTACTTTATGACCATCAGAGCTGTTAAACTATAACATACTCTCTCCAAGCAATAAGAGAAGTAATTTTATTAGTAGTAGTAGTAAATCTTTTTATTTGGTGATATGCTAAGTGCCATCCCAAGTTGAAAGGTACAGCCTTTCACATAGAATTGGATCAGAAACTAATAAATTAGGAAGAATAGTCCTGAACTTTCCCTCTCTCCCCTGTTTGGTCTTAAAGATAGGTGCCCTAATAGGCATTCCCACCCATAGGTTAAGAAGTAGGATGTTAGGTTTTTTGGTTGTTCTGTGATTCAGATTTTGAGTTTGTAGCAGTATGCTATAATTGGTGTTCTTTTTCAACCAGTAAATTTACTTTTAAAAAATTTTAAGGAAGGAGAAAATCAGCATGGTTTCTGAGGTTGAAGTTATCCTAAGGGCTGAGGATCAATGTCAAGGACCATAGATATTCATAGTAATCCTGAAAGTAATCCTTTGCAGCCTCTCAATGGAATGACAAGAAAAGTATTATGTATTTGAGGAAAAGAGAATCTAAAGAGCCTAGTAATATCTAAAATGAACTGGGATGAATTCAATCTTGTTGCATAAGAAGGAGGAATTGGAATGATCTGGAGGAAATGGGTTGAGACAAGGTAAAAGTTAGTCACTAGATGTAAAGAATTAATTTTACCCCTATTATATAACCCATCTTGTCTACATTGGTAATTCTATTTGCATGAGGTTATTAATCTTTGTGCCTTTTTTATTCTTCTTGGAAAGGACTTTTTGCAACATATTTTGATCACAAGTTAAAGGATTTATAACCACATCTCTTTGAATTTTTAGAAGCATATATTGACCACCCATGTGTGCCTGATATTTCACTGTTTATAACTTGGTTATATTCAATTTCTTCCTGTATCCCCACTCCCTATATATTTCCCTGTAAATATAATCCATAGTCCAATACTATTAGGCATGGGATCTTGACAGTCATTTAGCCATTTTCAGACCTTGTTTCCCCTTCAGAGAACTTACCCATACTTTATCCTTTCATTCCAGCCATCCCAATCTGCTTGAAATTTTTCCCCTCCTCAGTACTTTGTTAATTCCTCCTGGAGTCCCTCTATTTTTCTTATTTGATTCAAATTCATGATTTGCTATTATGCAGGGGACACACACACACACACACACACACACACACACACACACACACACACACAAAATATATATATATATATATCCAGAGAGAGAGAGAGAGAGAGAGAGAGAGAGCAATGTTCATTGAAAAGAACAAGGGGAAGGAAACAAGAATTTATTAAGAACCTAATATGTGCCATGCAATATGCTGAAGTGTTTTACAAATATAATCTCATGGGACAGCTGGATGCCACGCTAGACTTCAAGTAAGAAGAACCTGAGTTCAAATCCAGTCTCCGATACTTAACACTTCTTAGCTGTGTGACCCTGTGCAAATCAATTAATCCCAATTGCCTCCAAAAAAAAAAAAGGAGGAAAAAAAAATTAATCTCACTTGATTCTTATAACAACTCTGAGGGAAGTGCTATCATTATTCCCATTTTACAATTATGAAATTGACTCAGAGAGAAACATCTAGCTGCAAGGTGGTTTGAAGGTGCAACCATGCCTCTCCTAAAAACTTTTTCATTTGCAGGAGATTGGTGAATATGTTCTAGTTTGTTGTCTCTTATCTGCCAGATAACTTGGTCATTTTCATACTATGATATAGTTACAGGTTATACTTTCTTTCATTTTTAATAATAGCATTTTATTTTCAAAATACATGCAAAGATAGTTCAGCATTCACCCTTACAAAACCCTGTCTTCCAAATTTTTCTCTCTCCCTTCCCCCAACTTCCTTCTCTAGACAGCAAGTAATCCAATATATGTAAACTTGTGTAATTCTTCTATACATATTTCTTTTTTTTTTTTCTTCTATACATATTTCTACATTTATTATTCTGCACAAGAAAAATCAGCTCAAAAAGGAAAAAAAATGAGAAAGGGGAAAAAAAGCAAGCAAACAACAACAAAAAAGGTAAAAATATTATGTTGTGATCCATATTCAATCCGAACAATCCTCTTTCTGGATGCAGATATTTTCTGGATGTATGCTTGTTCAGGATATTAGCATAACATTATGGTTCTGGCTATAATCTTATAAGCACCACCTTCTAATAAATTAAGACTGAATTGCTAAAAAAAAAATATATATATAAAGATTGGGTTCTGGGAACATACTTTCTTGGCTTGAGTCAATGTCATTTTATACCTGGTTTTCTCTCCTGTAATTTACAAAGCAATTTAAAGTTGTAGAAGATGGATTCTATCTCTACTCAGCAAATGACTTCTTTGCTGACCAGGCTTCCCCTTCCTTCCCCCAAACTGATTGCTAAGACATCAAAACCCTGTCAAAAGGAGTCATTCTGGAAAAACTGGCTGTCTATGCTCAATTATCTCTATACCAGGTCTTTCCTGCCCTCCTTCCTCACTTAATACATTTTAAAATTTTCTGAGACTTTAGAATATTCAACATTTAATTGTAAGAAATTAAACCTTCAACAATCTAAATTTGTTCATTATCTTAAAGTTGATTGCAGTTGTATTCCATGTCTTTAGGTATAGAGAGATATACCAAAGTATTGTGTACTTTCATGCTTTTAAATGTCTTTTACTTATTTGGAAGCTCCACTCACCAAAGCAAATTGCAATCTTTCCACTACTTAAGGAATTTTTAGGATCACATAGTCATAGCTTTAGAGAAGTATATGTAGGAAGCTATCTGAAGACTAGAGAAATGATATGATTTGCCCAAATTTATGCAAGTAATAATTGGTAGGACCAAAGTTAGAGCTCAGGCTTTCTGATTCTACTATTCTTTCCACTATATCATAAAGATCTAGTAGTCAATACTCACTGTCTGAAATTGTGTAAATTGGTTTTTGATTGGTATATTATTAAAGATTATCAGTCTAATAGGATCGCTCAGAATTTGTCCTTTGTAAAGAAATACCCTTTAAGAATTCAGGGTCATTTCTTTGCTGCCTTGAGGCATCAGAATAGTACTCTAAAGGAGGGTTTATACTGTACTTATTAAAAATTATTAATTTGAAATGTTCCAATATTCTGTAGAAAATAAAGTTTCCTATGACAGTGAGGGATAGAAATTTCACTTCAAACTGGCAAGAGCTTGGGAGGGTCTGGAGTTCATATTGTTAGTTAGGTGCCTTGTGTTAATATTTTATGGTAAAATTACAGATGGGATTATGTAATGCATAGGTTTGTTAACATGTCTTCCATTTTGTATACTTCTCAGAAAAATAATTTATTTTATCCTACAGAGAAAGATAGTGAAAGTAAGTACTGATAGATTCTGCCATTGGATCCCCTGCTCTTATAGGTTAAGATTAATCTTATTTGTCCAGGCCAAGCATCTATCACCACTTCTCAGCAATGTCTACATTATACCATGTTCTAGATAGTCTGCGTTTCCAGTGTCCCTTTATGTGTTATCTCCCTGTAGTACCTTGAAGACAGGTACTATGTTGTCTGTTTGTATATGCCTAAAACCTAACAGTGTCTGGCTCATAGCACATACTTAAATGATTTATGTGTCATCTATTTCTATCTTGGAAAAATTTTATTAGCTTGATGAGATTTTTACACAAAACTAACATGCTAAATTGTCTCTAAAAACAAGCAATTTGGTTTGATATATTAATAACCAATTTGTAATCAATTTATTCAAATGCTGCTTTGACTAGTATTGAAATATGTCACATGGAGTTGTAAATATTATCTCATTTGCCTTATGAATGTAATAAAAACCAGTTTCAAAGAAATAAGGAGATTAGCATTGGAATATGGGGGGGCCACATTTTGGACAGCTAAAAGTGTCTGCCCTCTATAAACTCATTCATTCCACAAACATTTATTGAGTATCTCTTAGGAAAAGTAGGATGGATCTGGAGTCAGAGAATTGGTGAGTTCAAATCCCAATTCTTTTTATTTACTTTCTGGGAGAAATTCATGTCACTTAAATTTTCAAACCCTTAACTTCCCAATTTCTAAAATAAAGGGGGGTGGACTCTATTATTCATTTCAACTACAAATGGTCCCATGATCCTAGGATACTCTATGGAAACAAAGCATATGAAAGCTATGAAGATGGATGAGATTCATTCCTTATCAGAATCACTGCAGCAAAATAAAGGACACTAAAAATAATGACAAAGTCCTAAGAGAAATCAGAAAGAAGAGAACTTTTGATTGGGGACATTAGAGAAGGCTTTTTGGAGGAGATGGTATTTGAGTTAGTCCTTGAAAAAGGAATGAATGAAAGCATTAAATGCATACTATATTAAAAGCGTTGAGCTAAGATTGGGTAAGATTTCAGGAGTTTTGTCTTAGGGACCCATCCATACTTTTGAATGTTTGAGAGTTTCTATCCTCTATTTCTCTCTGTGTGTTTTCTGTCCCTCTCCTCCCCCCTTTTTCTCTCTCTCCCTTCTTCTTCTCTCTATCTCTCCTCTTCTCTTTTCTCCTCTGCTTTCTTCTCCTCTCTTCTCTCTTTTTCTGTTTCTCTGCCTCTCTCTCTCTCTCTCTCTCTCTCTCTCTCTCTCTCTCTCTCTCTCTCTCTCTCTCCTCTCTCTGTCTCTCTCTCTCTCTCTCTCTGTCTCTGTCTCTGTCTCTCTGTCTCTGTCTCTCTCTCTCTCCTCTCTCTCTCTCTCCTCTCTCTCTCTCTCTCTCTCTCTCTCTCTCTCTCTCTCTCTCTCTCTCTCTCTCTCTCTCTCTCTCTCTCTCTCTCTCTCTCTCTCTCTCTCTCTCTCTCTCTCTCTCTCTCTCTCTCTCTCTCTCCTCTGTCTCTCTCTTATCCTACATATATTATATATTTATATATTTGATTGTGGACCAATCGGACCATTCCATTGACTGAAATACTTATGGGAATGTGGTGCTCTGATTTATTTTCATTTTCTGGTTAACTCAGGCTGAAACAAAAAGCCATTTTTGCTCCAACTTTTGTTGTTGTCTCATGTAGATCAGTCATTTCCCTGTCTTCAGAATATGACTCAGCTTTCTTTAATCTATAATCTTTCACTGCTCCATGCTCAATATTCCAGAAGTTAGTTGTCATTGTACAGTTGCATAGATGTAGGAAAAAAAAAGTCAGATGTGAAAAAAAATCAAAGCAATTGGGCCAAGTGCACATTGTTCCAGGAAATGATTTGGAAGTTTTTTTGTATATCTTCAGACTTTAGTTTCCAGAATTTTGCTGCATTGAGTCAGTCATTTCTAGATGTATTTATCCTGTCCTTTCCCAAGCTTCAGTCCTGCAATATCAAGTGACTCTGGAACATTTTGAATAAGATGCAGCCCTGACATTTTAAGTTTAACATGTCCAAATCAAAACTCATTATCTCTTTTCTTTATTTTTCTCAGTTATGTATTTCTGTTGAGTATCCATTATCCTTCCAATTTCCCAGGCTTGCAGCCCAGTCTTATCCCTAGTTCCTCACTCTCACTTATCTTATATACTAATCAAATACCAAGTCTGCTTGATTTGACCTCTACAAAATCACAAACTTCTATAGCTTTCTCTTCATTCATAAAACCATCTCTCTAGTTCAGACCTCATCACCTCTTGCCCTATCTTTATCACTTCTTGTCCCACTCTAGTTCAGGCCCTCATCACTTTTTTTTTTTTAATAATGAAATTGAATTTTTATGTAGTTTGTATTTTCCCATTATATACAGAAAAAATTAACTTTTACATGGTAGTTTCAACACTCCCTGGTTTGCTATGTCTCATTTTTTCCTTTCTCTTCTTCTTCTATTTTTTAAATAAAACTTTTGATTTTCAAAACACAGGCATAGATAGTTTTCAACATTCACCCTTGGAAAACCTTGTGTTCACTTTTTTTTTTTCCCTTCCTTTCCCTCCACTCCCTCCTCTAGATGGAAAGTAATCCAGTGTATGTTAAATATAAACAATTCTTCTATACATATTTTTATAATTATCATGCTATAGAAGAAAGATCAAAAAGGAAAAGAAAATGAGAAATAAAACAAAAAAACAAGCAAACAACAAAAGTGAAAATACTATGTTTTGATCCATATTTAGTCCCTACAGTCCTCTCCCTCAAATGAAGCCATATAGGTTTAGTAATCATTGCAGCCCTAATACAATCCCCCCCTTAGCTTTATAGGAGCAACAGTCTTAATAATTGCCCACGGACTTACTTCCTCAATACTATTCTGTTTAGCCAACACTAATTACGAACATGTCCACAGCTGAACCTTAATCTTAACCCCAGGTTTCCAAATAGTACTTCCACTGATGTGCGCCTGATGACTATTTGCCAGTCTAGCAAACGTAGCCCAATCCCCCTCTATCAATCTGCTAGGTGAACTTATAGTTATGGCTCTCTCCATCACTGGTCTGTTGGAATTGGCCTAGATCACCTCGCTGTTGAAAAGAGCTAAGTCCATCAAAATTGATCATCACATAATCTTGTTGTTGCTGTATTCTCTTGGTCCAATTACTTCACTTAGCATCAGTTTATGCAACTCTCTCCTGGTCTTTCTGAAATCATCCTGCTAATCATTTCTTATAGAACTATAGTATTCCATAACATTCATAACTTATTTAGCCATTCTCCAACTGAACCCTCATCACCTTTTTACTCTTCCCCCTCTCCCCACTTCAGACCTCATCACCTCTTATCCCATTCTAGTTCAGGCCTTCATCACCTCTTGCCCAATCTGTTACCATGACTTCTAATTAGCTGCATCCAGTCTCCTCTAGTCCAACAAAGTAAATGTCTTTACAAGTTTGGCCATTTCACTCTTCTTAGTAAACTTCAGTGGTTCCCTATTATCTGTAAGATAAAACAAACTCTGGTATTTAATCTCTTCATAAACTACTCAAACCATCTTTTACAGGCTTAATACACTTTACTCCTCTGAGTACACTCTTCATTATGGGCAAACCAGCCATTTTGTCATTCTTTAGAGGTGATATTCTGTCTCATATTTCTTTGTTTTTATGCAGGCCATTGCTCCCCATCTTTGAATTTAACTTTTCTTATTTTACCTGTCAGAATCCTTAGTTTACTTCATATCCCAGCTCACATGCTAATTTTTTTATAAGGCTTTTCCTGTTCTTTTGGTTGCTATTACCTTCCACCCTACCCCCTCAAAAAAAAAAAAAAAAGATTCTTTCTTTATCTTACATTGGTTTTGTATTCTTATATTTGTACATGCTATTGTTTCCAATCACTTCATTTCCTAAAGGCTTTTCATCAGATTTCTTCATTTTCTCCCCCTTTTTCATCTCCTGCACCTAGGAGATTGCCTGGCATAAAGTAGATGTTTAATACATACTCGATTAATTTATGCCTAAAACATTTATTTAATGGTGAATGGTAAAATATAAGATTAAATACATAAATTGAAATTATTATGGTATGTAAACACAAAGGATATATAAATAAGAATTGTTATAATATACAAACACAGAGGTTGCCAGAATAACTATTAATACTTAGGAAGAATCATCATCATCTGAGAAACTGGTATTTTTAATATTTTTAATATTTTTGTTTTTTTTATAATAATGGCTTTTTATTTTAAAAAAATACATGCAAAGATAGTTTTTACATTCACCTCTGCAAAATCTTGTGTTCCAAACTTTTCTCTTCCTCTCCACCAACCCTCTCCCCTCAACAGCAAGCAATCCAATATAGATTAAACATGTGCAATTCTTCCAAACATATTTCCACATTTATCATGTTGCATAAGAAAAATCAGAAAAGAAAGCAAAAGATTAAAAAAAAAAAGCCCAATCAAGCAAAAAACAAACAAACAAAAAAGATGAAAATACTATGTTGTGATGCACAACATAGTCCTCTCTCTGGATGCAAATGGCTTTCTCCATCACAATTCTATTGGAATTGGCCTGAATCATCTCATTGTTAAAAAGAACCAAGTCTATTACTAAGAGCCAATTTGATCATCACATAATGTTGTTGTTGCTATGTATAATGTTCTCCTGGTTCTGCTTACTTCACTCAGCATCAGCTCATTTAAATCTTCCAGGCTTTTCTGAAATCAGCCTACTCATCATTTCTTATAGAACAATAACATTCCATTATGTTCATACACTATAAGTTATTCAGTGATTCCCCAACTGATAGGTATCTACTCACTCATTTTCCCATACCTTGCCACTACAAAAAGGGCTGCTACAAACATTTTTGTACATGTAGTTCCTTTTCCCTTTTTTTATGATCTCTTTATGATACAGACTGAGGAATTTGTATTAACAACAGCAAATATTAATTAAGCTAAGTGCTAATAAAAATTTCCCAATAATGATATTATTATGCTGTGGAATTGAAATGCATTGGATTGTGATACCTTGTTGGAATGCTTCTAGCTAATGTTAATATATTATTATTTTAAATATGTTGAGATTTGTTAAATTTAGTTGAGAGTATGCAGTATAGATGAATTTCTCAGAGGATTTTGTCTCCAAAACTCATTTTTTGTGTTAACTTGTTAAAATTTCAGTTCTTAAAATTAGCTTGTCAGAGTAAACATAATCCTCTCATACAATGGGTTTCTCATCACTTCTTGACTTTGTTTTTCTTAAGCTTTTTATCTTTGTTTCCTGAATTAATAAGGAATAAAAAATAATAAAAGCATTAGGAATTTGTTAAGGCAAGATTGTAGGGAATGAATGCCAAATCATTGAGATTCTAGATCCAACAAAGTGTGAAATTTTTAAAAACATAATTAATGTAGAAAAAAATATTCATAACCTTAGTTAACTTTCCCCTAGAGCTCACAGATGTGAGGTGCAAGATTGATGGAACCAAGTTTTACTGCTATTGTTCTTAATGTTCCTGCATCATAAATGTGAATGGTTTGAACTTTATTTAATTCCTACCTAAATAATTGTCTTTTATTGACCAATTGTATTTAACAGTTTAGGAGTGAGCTAGATATTGAACTATTAAATGGACACAGTGTAAAAATGAGCATGATGAATATTTAACTTTTTGTTAGAATATTTTATTATTATCTTTATTAGGATATCATAATTAAATATTATGGGAGAAACTTTTAATTGATTTTCTTAATTGAATAAAAGCTTATGTAGAGAATAACCTTCATTGCAAATTGGACTGTGGCTCACTGATTTTTTTGGGTTTTTTGGAAATAGTTAATCTTATATTATGCCATTTCTGAAAGTTTTGACTATATAAGTTGACATTGGTTGTAGCTTATAGTCTGCCAGGCCCTAAAGATCCTGAAATGTGGTTTTGTAGGCTGATTGCAGAAGTGCTTTCTGGCAGAAAGTCAAAATTGACCTAAATTATTAAATGCAGCTGGCTTCTGTTGTTATAACAGAAAGAAAAAAATAAATATATAGAGCTAAAATCTTAACACAAATGAATGTTTGCAATTATGTTCCTTTGATTGGGTGTCACTTAGTTTCTCAGCAAATTGAAGGTTTGGGATTACATCCTCTGAGTCCTCTTCCAGCTTTAGATCTCTGATCTCTGATCCCAAGACAGAATTGATCAAATTTGAAAGTTTCTGGAAACTTGCCTTTGCATATTTAACCCTTTACTCTTTCTAAGCATCTCTCTATTCCCTAATTTGGATGTTTCTTGTTTGATCTTTGCCTCAGAAAGTGAAGAACAGATCTGACCATGGATCGACTCTGTCATCTGGAGTTTCAGAATATTATCCTTCTAAATTGCTGAAGCCTCTAAGTGAGTGCTGAAATGTCAAGAGACTCAGAAGGACCCCAGACTTTTAATGTCATTTTTGATCATTTTTGTTACTAGTTGTTTCTTTGAAATTGTGCTGATGCATGATTTTTTAACAATTGTATATAAAATTATATTGTGTATTGTTTATCTTCTTTGGTGCTTCATTCTAGTAAAAAGGCAACAAGCATGCCTGCTATTTGCCCAGTACTGTATTAAGTATTGAGCATTCAAAAAAAAAAAAAAAGGCAAAAAACAATCCCTACTCTCAAGAAGCTCATAGATTAATGGAGGAAATAACATATAAACAACTATGTACAAAGAAGATATAAAAGAGAAATTGGAGGTAATTTAAAAGAGAAAACATCAAGATTAAGTGCTGGAAAGATATTTTATACAAGGTAGGACTTGAAAGCACCCTGGAAGCCAGGAGGTAGAGATGAGATGGGAGAGAAACTTGGGAACACTCCCTTCTACCAGACTTAAAATTTAAAACATAACCAAATAAGGGAAATACTAAGGAACTCCCTCCACCAATGCATAAACTTTTCTAAGTCCTTTAGAGTTGACTGAGGAGGACACATATCAAGTGATTTGCCCCAAATCAAATAGCCATTAAGTATAAAAAGGCCAGATTTGGCCCCAGGTTTTCTTGACTTCGCCTTCTATTTCTTCTTAATTTCAAGTTCAACAGTATCTGTGAGAATACATTGCCTCTCAAAAAATACATTTATGATCCAAAGTGAGATCTTTAATCTCTGCTTTTAGTAAAGCCTTATATAATGTAGGGGTTCTTAACCCATGCTTGTATCATACACTCTTTGGTAATCTGGTAAAGTCTATGGTCCTCTTCTCAGAAAAATGAATTTCATTAATTGAAGGAAATGCTAAATTTTAGCTAGCGGTTAGTGAAAATAAAGATATTATTATTATTATTATTATTATTTTGCCATTCAAGTTCATGAACCTCTCTGGAAATATTTGGGGAGGGAAAGAAGTTTGTGAACCTCATGACAAGAACCTCTATAGTACTACACTACAGATGCTAAGATCCTTTTCCTTTTGGAGAAAACAGGATTTTTGTTTGTTTGGTTATTTAATTGTGGACATGAATTCTTGAATTTTGTGAGCAGTCTCAAGTCAGATGTTCAATTATAGTCATGCCCTGTCAGATAGAATTAATAGGGTCTAATAAAATAAGATGACATAATAAACACTGTTACTAGGGCTATAGCTAGTTCCAGAAAAAACAATATAATAAATAGAATATTGGCAAAATGACATTTCTAAGAGTTTTGGTAGTAATTTGGTTATAATGCAATAATGGGGCAACTTTGTGTGGTACCTGTGCTTTCACAGAATGTCCAGAAACTAAGTTCTCTGATGTAAATAATGTAAATGAAAAGTACTGAATTCTTGTCTCTGGGTGCTTTGTGTGCTACAACGCATTGATTTCCTTCCAAATCTTAGTAGGAGCCAAGGATTGTAACAGTTCTCTGAAAAGCAATAACTCTTAAAATGAATGTAACAAAAATTCTGTTTCAGATACTTTGCTTCCTTTGGCCACAAATCAGGAGTTTCTTTTGCCAGCTCCTTCTTCCTCTTCCTTGAGTGTTGTGTGTCATTCATTGGCTTTCTGAATCAGATTTTTAGTGATGCCAGTGTTTTTAGTTTTGATGAGTGTAACAAGCTCATTAAGTTATTTTGTGAATGTAGATGGGTTGCTTTTCATGACAAATTTGGTAGCCCTCAGTTTTTTACTTAAGGTCATCTATATGAAATATCATCTAAATGTCCAGAAATTTAGCCTGTGTCTTCCCTATTGCTCTTTAAGGGGAAGTTATCTGAGTTTGGTCCCATTTCACAGGTTTCTGAATTCCAGGGAATATTTTCCTACACTGGAAAGTTTAAGTAATTCCTTAGAAATCCATCATAGTTTTTGCTGTGACTTGTGGTTTTAGATTTCAGCTTTATTTAAGCTTCCAATATCATTTCTTCTTATTTTAAGAGGAGCTAAAGTTGATACTCAACCATCTCTGAGTTTAACACCAAACACTGACTTGGCTGGATGTGGGAATAAAAGTTTAGTTTAAAACTTTTAAAATATTCAAAGAGTAAACAGGGTAAGTTATTCAGTGTGAAGACAATGTTAGCTCTCTGCCTAAAAGAACTGTAGGCACTCCATGTTCTGAACTAAATTAGAATTCCCATAAAGTCATCCCAGGATGAAAAGTGTCCAGAGAAATCCTGGGATGGTTGGTGCTTCTTTGAAACTATGGTTCTTCAGGATTATAGGAAGGGTTTGTGGTTTGGTGCACATAGTTCTGCCATTATATGTTTGCTGCTATTCATTTTAATAATTAAAAGCTTGACAAGGGCCATTATGCCTTGCCATTCAGCCAAACTATACCTGTTATATAATAATAAGTCATTATTTGAAGATTGCAAAGAATTTTGTATAAATTATTTTATCAAAACCTTTATGAATATCAGTCCTTTTGGGATTGTTTAGCGATGGGGATTGAATTTATGTTTCATTAGCATAGGTGAGGAAACTATCTATGTTAGTCATAGTAAAGCAGTTCAGCAACTCTGAGTTGGAGAGAGTGATCTAAAGCAGAGATGTCAAACCCTGAGGTAGCCTGATGCAAGTTAAAATATAATTGAGAAAAGTTTAACAAAATAAATAGAAACACAATATGAGATGATGTTAATTTTTAGTTTTCTTTTAAAAATTTAAAGATTCCTTTTGAACTCAAATACAAACACAGAAAGGATTAGTTATGAAACCATGAATCTCCATTTTCAAAGCTATCTTGCTTTTCTGTGCTTCCTTCTGAGTTTTCTTTTATTTTCTCCTGTGTACTTTCCTCCCTCTTCCTTCCCTCCCCACCCAGCATTAGAGAAGGCCATCACCAGACAGATATATAAACCATACTTTATGTACTAATATTTATCAATTCTTTCTTTTCCCTTATAGATCCTTTGTAGTTGACTTGAATATTTATAATATAGTTTTCCCTTCCACATTGCATCTTTCCCTATCATGGTTTTGAGATGTTGCTAGTCAGCATAAGAAATTAAATGGGAATATTTTGGGGAGTTAAGCAGAATCTGCAGATAACACCTGAAGGCCAGCAAATGACCCAGAGCCTATGACCAAATATTAAACTACATTTTAAAATAAATTATTGTAAACAACTCATTTTAAGGAAAATTTTAGACAAAATTCAAACTTCTGCTCTAGGGCAAAGGAAGGTCCAAAACATTGTTCCTCAAACTATATTGCTGTTATTGTATACAATGTTCTTTTGGTTCTGCTCATTACACATTACATATAGAGATTAATTAGATTTCCCATGGTCACAGTTACTAAGTACTGAGGCAGAACTACCACTCAAGTCTTCCTGACTGTGTCTCTCTTATCTGAAAGATTGCCTAGCATGCATACTGATGGTGATTTTTATCTGTATACCTACATGGATGCTATTGAAAAGGCCAGTGAAGGAACAGCAGTTCTTTTCAGGGGAAGCACAATAAATGCTGCATTTTATTCTCATAATACTCTGGTGGATTTTTGGAAGTATTTGCTGAGGCTCATGGTGGGCTTGAAGTCATGACTCAGAGTCATATTTGCATGGCTGCATGCTGTCCTGGTCTGATGACTATGAGAATTATCTCACTTTTTATGGTTATGCCTTAGTGAGCAATGCTGAGCTGTAGTGAATTCCTAAGACAGTTCTACCTTTGATTACCCTTATTTTGACCTAGTGCTCAGCTCCTAGGGAATGGTGTTGATTCCTTTCTTTAGGGAGAGCGTTCTGAGTACAGTGCTGAATTTGGAAGGATGAGGACCCTGAGTTCCAATGTTGCCTCTTTCCCTTTCTGGCCTTGTGACCTTTCAGCCTCCATTTCCTCATATGAAACAGGTATAGCACTTCTGAGGGTATTGTAATAAAGTACAGTTATCCCTTCCACATCTTGATTTCTCCATTGTGTTTTCATTATATTTTGGGGGAGTTTTGTGGGAGCTTCAAGTAACACAAAAAGGAGTAGAAAAAGTTTAGAAACTCAGAAATGCATAAAATGTATTATATAGAATCAACATTTTATCTTTTAATACAGGGGTTCTCAAACTACGGCCCCCGGGGCCATATGCAGCCCACTGAGGATGTTTATGCACCCCACAAGGTTATGTCAAATGGGCTGAGGGCAGAGACAGAGTGTGAGTTTTTGTTTTTACTATAGTGCGGTCCTCCAGCAGTCTGAGGGACAGTGAACTGGCTCCTATTTAAAAAGTTTGAGGACCACTGTTTTAATACTATAATAATTAAAATTTCTTCTCTGGTACAAAAGGAATACCAAACAATTTTACACAGATTTTCCAGATCTTGGGTGCCTAATACCTAAGATGTGGAGGGGATAACTACTTATAAAATGTAAAACATTTTTAAAAAAAAAGCAGCTTTAAAGTACTGCATACATTTGAGTAGTTATTATTTTCTCAAATTCAGCTGACAGAGTTATTCTATGGTGAATGGATGAATGAATGAAAGAAAAAAAAATTGGAAAAACATTTATTAAACACTTAATATGCCATGAATTATGCTAAGTGCTAGGATTGCAAATATAAAACCAAGTCAGTCTTTTCCCTGAATAAGCTTAGATTCTATTAGAAAGGGGCACATTCATATAGAGGATGGTGAGCAGGGAAGGATCTTTTAGTTTGGAAAGATAATGCAATAATGAGTAGAGCTTTATGGAAAGAGATTTTCACACTTTCTTTGGTAAATGACAAGGAAGAATATATTATGGTTCAAGTACGAGAAGAATGGTGATAAGATGAATGCTTGAGTAGCCGCTTGAATTTGAGAATGTTGCTGAAGGAGTGAAGTGAAGCTTATCTGGGATTAAGGCATGACATAATAAGCAATTGAGGCAATCCCCAATCTGGACTATGGGGCTCTAGTATATGAGTTTCTGCAGTTAAGTACTCTTTTCCATTCACAACCTCTTTTCATCTGAGAAAGTTTTACATGACCAGGGGTATATAGATGTATAAAATTGGTGTATAAATCAGATGTTTGCTGAAAACATCATAATTTTGTGACCCCCTCCACAATTACTTTGGGGGTTGTGACCCACAGTTTAAGAAGGTACACTCCAGAGCATGGTTTCTGGATAAGAAAAGATGGCCAGCAAGTGAAGTGATCAATATTTCCCCTTAAAATGTGCATGTACATGTAAGCCAAAAGCATCATTTTCCTTAAAAACTCCAGATGCTTGGGTCTGTAAGCAGTTCTCTAGCCTGGGTCTCCTACTTTTTCCTCATAATAAACATAGTGTTCTAGTGACTTCAAAGACTTTCAAAACTTCAAAAACCAAAGAAAAGTGAGCATAGAGTTAGAGCTAGAAGGAAATTTAGATGCTATTTATTTGATCTTCTTGTTTTCAATGAGGAAATGGACTCAGATTATCACTTGCCTAATATACAGTTGTAAGCATCAGAGAGATTTTAGCTCTCACATATTCTGACTAAAATCCTGCGCACTTTTACTTACAAGTTCAACCAAATTTCCAGGATGACAGTATTACAGGGCTCCTTTGATTATAATCCTTTGTAATATATTTAAAATTTGAAATGTTTATATGTTAAGGAATAACTATACTGGCTAAATTATAGGCAAAAATTCATATTTCTGGCAAAAATTCATTATTCTGAAATTATGCTTAAAAGAATCTGAACCCTCCCTAGCCTACTAAATCCCCCTCACTCCTATATGTAATCCTTTCAATGATAACCAGAAAAAAGGCATTAGAGGTAGAAATAGTTATATGGCTTAGTCCTGTGAAGGTCTATCCAGTATAAGCCCTTTAGAGTTCATCTTAAGTAGCCTAAAGAATTGGAGCAGGAATTGAGGAAGGTAATGGGATGTTGTGTTGACATAGTCTCCATAGAAAAAAAACCTTACTTTCAAAAGTATTATTAACCTTTCAAAGTCCTTTCACATGTGTTTCTTGTTACCTTCCTGACAATCATATTAGATATAATATTATTATGACCATTTTACAGATATGCATAGTGAGTCTGAGAATAGTGAATTAGCCAGTGACTTAGTGACAGTGTTGAGACAAGAACAAGTTTCTGACATTCAGTCCAGCTTTCTTTCTACTAGGCCACAGCGCCTGTAAGATGTGTTCATTTCACCTGCTATTTTGATCCCTTTTCCTCTTTCATTGAAAGGATTATGTTATGCTGTATAAATTTCATGATGAAGTGGAGATAGCACTGACTCTGGAGTTACATGATTTTGTACCTCAGTTTTCTCGTTTGTAGAATAGTGAAATTGGGTTGATTTCTGAAGTCTCTTTTCAAACTTGCTTTATAATCCTGTGCATCCATTCTTTAGTGTTTTATTCCATGTGGAAAAGGTAATTCCTAATATCATAAAAAAAAAGTTTATTATAATGGAGAAGCAGGGGAAGACCCTCAAATTTCCTTATACAATACAAGAAAATGCTTGTATTTAATAAGACACTCAGCATCATAGAAATAGATTATATAACTTTATGCATTATAGATTTAAATGATCAAATTTATTGATAAATCATTTGAATAAATTAGATTCTCCATAGTCATTGTTGAAGCACTTAAATTTTTCTTTCTTGCATATCAGAAATTCATTAACAAACAAGATTGCTTTGTATGTTTCCTGAATTGTTTGTCTAATCCTCTTAAGTCCATTGAACTACTAGACAGAAGAACTGAGTGTTTGATCATTTCAATTAGCAGGATCATTTATTATACTTGGGAAACAGTTCTTAGCTATGGAAGGATAGAAATCTGAAGAAGTTTTTTGAAAGTCACCATCTTTTAAAATTTTGATTTTCAAAGTTCCTAGGGAAAAGCTTTCTATGAGAAACGAGAATTCAGGGAACTTTTAAATCTCAGACTGTGAAATATTTAATTGATCAGCTCTCCCCTTTCTAATTCATCCTCAATATGGCTGCCAAATTGATTTCCCTTAAAGATCCGACTTTGTTTTTCCCCTTCAAAAATAGCTTCAGTGGCTCCCTAGTGTCCCCAAATAAAATACACAATCTTTCAGCTTAGCATTTAAAGCCATCCCAAATCTGCTTTCTCTTTGTCCTTTATGGATTTATTTCATGATGCTCTCTCTCATGCACCATGTTTCAGTCAGACTGACTCCTTAGCAATTTCTTCTTATGTACCATTCCATCCCCAAATTGCTTTCTCTTTTCTACCTCTTAGAATCATTAGCTAGCTCATCCTATGGGAAGCTTTTTTCTGCTTTCTGCCTTCTCCCCCAATTCTCTACCTCTTCAAATTTATGTTATTTACTGTTTTTATTTGTCAGTGTAAATCTTCTATCTTCTCTCAAGAGAGTGTAATGGCCTAAGGTTAGTAACTTTTCTTCTCTAGCACTTAGCGCAGTGCCCTCAAACATGGTAAGTGTATAAAAAATGTTTGCTAGATTGAATCTAAGCATTTATTAAGTGCCAAGTATGAACAACGATATTGTGCAGGGGATACAGACTCTAAGAAGAAACCAATAAAAATGCTCAATTAAGTCTTTGCTCTTAATCAGCTCATTCATTCATTTGAGGGGAGCATAATATAAATAACTGCAATTGAATTGTGAGTTAGATTTAGAAAGCTATCCTCCCCCTTACAGTGATGGCCTTTGAACTTTTGTTGTTCACTTGTTTTCATCAAATATGACTCTTCATGATCTCATTTGAGGTTTTTTTAGCAAAGATTCTAATTTGTCATTTTCTTTTCTCTCTCTCTCTCTCTTTCTCTTTCTCTCTCTCTCTTTTTCTCTCTCTCTCTCTTTCTCTCTCTCTCTCTCTCTCTCTCTCTCTCTGTTTCTCTCTGTCTCTCTCTGTTTCTCTCTGTCTCTGTCTCTGTCTCTCTCTGTCTCTCTGTCTCTCTCTCTCTCTCTCTCTCTCTCTCTCTCTCTCTTTTTGGTGAAGCAATTGGGATTAAGTGGCTTGCCCATTATCAACAATTAGTAACTGTTAAGTGTTTGAGGCCAGAATTGAATTCAGGTCCTCTTGACTTCAGGTCTGGTACTCTGTTCACTGCAGTGAACATCTAGCTGCTCCTTTAGTTCATTTTTACAGATGAGGAAACTCAGGCTAACAGAGTTAAGTGATTTGCCCAATGTAACATAACTACTAAGTGTCTGAGGTCAGACTTGAATTCATGAAAAATTCTTCCTGATTCCAAGCTCAGTGCTCTATCCACTATGCTACCTGGCTGCTTTGGTCCTTAACTATCATCACATTTTTTTCATCACATATTTTATCATCACATTTTTTCATATTTTTTCATTATGACCTTATTTCATAATATTCTTCTTCTTCTACTATGTCCTAACTGACTTCCTAGCTATTCTTTCCTTTGTAATATTCAATTTCCAAATTCCTTCTTCTTTGCTACCCCTTAGAAGGCTATGAAGTCCTTTCTCTGCTTGTTTTTTTTAAAATGTTTGATTCTCTAATGTGGCAAAAAGGATTTCCAACTTCTGCAAACATTGCTTTTCTTTCAGTAGGTAGGATTAAATCCAAATATATAGATTCATTCATCTTTAGTGCGAGGTTATTACTGTCCTTAACAATCATATGATATTCTGAAGTGGGAGTTATAAGTCATAGAAGAAATTCTACATGGGAAACCATTTCAATATGTTATAGTCAGGTTTGTCAGATTAGGAAAAATTTAAGTTTATTTTGTTCAGAGCTTCTCCAAGGGTTTATGAATCTATTTCTAGAAGCCATTGTTTTATACTATCTATTGTTGTTCATCATACTATCTACTCCTTTGAAACCGTGTTTCTCAGAATAGTTTTACTTAATATAAATATCCTACATCTCATATTTAGACAAGAGCTATGTTGTTACCATTGGTAGGGACCTTAGAGATCTTTAGATCTTTAGGGCAGATGTGTTGTTGTTGGCAGTGGTAGGGGAGGCAGGAGAGGATTTGTTGTTTCTCTCTGACTTTGCCCAGGCCTACATTTGTGTTGCCTTCCTCCATTAAAATGTGCACTCTTTGAAGCCTGGACAGTTTTTGCCTTTCTTTACATCCATAACTCTTAGCCTACTACACAGAAAACATTTAACAAATGCTTCTTGATTGTTTTTGCACATCCCCTGAGGAAGTTTTGTGTGTTCTTTTGTGTTCTATGTAGCTAAAAAAATGTTTGGATAATTCTTGCTAACCTGACATTGAATAGATAACCAGGTATGACTCAATTAATCAATGAATATTTATTAAGCTCCTACTTTGTATTAGGTGCTATGCTAAGTGTTAGAGCTTTGGCATATTTTTGATGTAGAAGTATTTGGTATATCATAGTTTTGGTGTATTCCTTCAAAAGAAAATTAGTACCAGTTTGAAGATCTGGGTCTAGTTTCTCTTATTTCTAGCATTGCTTATAGGATTATGATTCAAAGGGTTTCACTTAGAGTATAGCTTTGGATCTGTAGGAGAAATGGCCTGAATGCTTAAAATGGAGTGAGGATACCCTGGAATATTATTTAATTCTCAGTTTAGCCTTAGATGGACCTGACTTGTGGTTATTGTTCTGATCTTAGGATCTGGGATACTTGTGATAATGAAAAGGTGTGAAGAGAAATAAAAAGCCTGGTTCTTGGTACATTTGCATGTAATATGAATTAAACTGGATTCAACAAACATGAAGTACATGCTATTGTAAACATATATACATCTTTTGGAGGATGCAAAGATGAATTTATTAAAACCCCTGAAAACTCAAAAGATTTTCCTTGTGTTTGTTATTTTATTCCACTACATGTTTTTTCCCTGAAGACCATAGTAGTAAGAAATGGTATTTTATAGGATTTAGGCAAGAAAAGGAAAGGGTCCTAAATTTATCTTTTATTTGAGGCCAAATTTGGCTTAAGAGAGAAATCAGGAGGATACAGGTGATTGGAAGGACACATCACTGAGCCAAAGAAGGAGGTTATGGGGCATAGTAACCTTCCCATACATCAGGTAGACATAATATGACTCAGGATCACTAGGCAGAATCTAAAAAGGTACTAGATAACTCTTACTCACTTCTCTGTGGAATAATATATTGTTGAAAAGTACAGACTCAATACCACTTTGTGACTGAGGTGGATAAAAGTTGGGAGAATAGTTCAACCCTCAAGTTATTCCAGTCCTGTTCTACTGTTCTGTTTTTTAAAATGTCTTTTGTATGAGATTTGACTTAGTTTGCTCTCCAAAAGTGCATGGGTGGATATCCTTTATGGAATCTTTTTGGTGAACAGTTTAGTAATACATAGTATTTCAAAAGTAATTACAGTCTTTAACCTAGTAATCCTTTTCTTGTGAATATGCCTAGATAGCATGATCAGAAAAAAATGTTCAAAGAAAGTATACTGAGAAGTATAAGGAACACAAAAATCTGCAAAGTTCTCTGTGAAATAATGGGAAGTAAAGAAAACAAAAGAAAGTACAGAGAACAAATGCCCTCTATTTAAAAAAAATATTTTTTGGACTGTCTCCTCTGTGGCACACATAGTAAGTGCTGAATTCTAGGGAGAAAAGATTAAAAAAAAAAAAAAAAAAAAAGCTAAATAGTTCTGACTCTCTAGGAGCTGATAGGTAGAATGCCTACTAATGAATAAATGCAAAATATACACAAAAGAAAATTCTGAGCAGTTTCTGAGGAAGAGCACTTCAAGTTATGATAGGTTTCTTGAAGAGATAAACCTTTAAAAGACTTTAAGGGGGATAGGAATTCCAAAAACCTGAGTTGAAGAAGAATGTTCTGGATGCAGGAGCCACATATTGTGGAGAGACTATATGCATTGACTGCAATAGTATAGAAGGGAAAATGTATGTAAAAAGATGAAAGGCAGCTAGGTGACACAGTGCCAAGAAGCAATGTACTTAGAATTAGGAAAGCTTGAGTTCATATCTCAATTCAGATGTTCCTAGCTGTGTGATCCTCGACAAATTACTTCACCTCTTTCTGTCTGAGTTTCTTCCTCTGCAAAATGATGATAATAATAGCTTCTCCCTCATAGAGTTGTGATATGTGTGTATACATATGCATACATACATGTTTATATATATAAAATATAGTTCCAACAAGAAAATTAAATGAGACAAGTGACAAATTATTTTATTTTATATGATGAAATTCATATGTTCTCAATTACAAAACACTTTCCACACAAATAAAATTAGATCTAAACAATTGGAAACATCAAATGCTCATGGATAGACAGAGCTAATATAATAAAAATGATAATTCTACTTAAATTAACCTATTTATTCAATGCTATACCAATCAAAGAAATTACTGCCAAGAAATTACTTTTCAGAGCTAGAAAAAATAATAACAAAGTTCATCTGGAAGAACAAAAGGTCAAGAATTTCAAGGGAATTAGTGAAAAAAAATTGCAAAGGAAGGTAGCCTAGCTTTACCAGACCCAAAACTATAATTTAAAGCAGCAGTCATCAAAACCATTTGGTACTGGCTAAGAAATACAGTAGTTGATCAGTAGAATAGGTTAGGCTTACAAGACACAATAGAAAATGACTTAAGATTTCAGCTTCTGGGATAAGAACTCATTATTTGACAAAAATTGCTGGATAAGTTGGAAAATAGTATGGCAGAAACTAGGCCTCTAAGCATTCATGGTCTCCAAAGGCATTTATGTATCTAAACAGAAAGGTAGATATAGAGGCATCTGTAGATCTAGATATCTAAATTTATCAATATCTAGTTCTCCATCTAGCTAATCTACGTAGAGTGCATCTCATTTAGGCCAGCTTCGAGGCCTGTACTGGCTTTGGGAGACTGATAAAACTCCATCCTTGAGGACAAGAAAAAGACCAACTGTTTGAGTTATGCAATGGCGGTGAAGAGCAGACAGGAGCCACTACTGTGTCCTAGCTCAAATCTGTGTTTTACTTGCCCATTATCTGCCTTGCTATGACCAGAGTGTTGAAGGGGAGCACCAAAAGTGCTGTGATGTACAAGGCAAGGGGAAAGGGTGAAATAATCCAGAACTGAACCAGTACTCACCTAATATGCAATAAGGGGAAGGGGGTGTTGTTGATAAGATTACATGGAGATTTCATCCTGTGTTCTTGGTCAGGGAAGCAGAGAAATCCATTCCTTTTTTATTCTCTGCAACTACTCTCTTTGGAAAGCAGGATGGAGGAGAAGCAAGCCAGGCTATTTCTTCTCACTTCTTTCTGCAGTTATAGACTTTTTCACTGATTTTAAAAATTGTTATCTCGTTAGAAGTATTGTTTTAAGTATTATGAGTTTATATATGGGACTATAATAGATGCCAGGTAGATTTGAACCCATAGGCCCATATTATGACTTGTGGTATGCTTGGGTAAGGAGGGAGAAGAACCCCAGAAAGGAAGCAGGATTAAGTGGCTGATAATTTGTAAATCCACATTGCAATTGCTACTGCAAATTAGGGCTTTAGGTTGGAGTCACAAAGGTAAATTGAGATTAAGAGAACATTACAGGAAAAAAGAAAAATTAGGGAGGTAGGTACACACATTCCCCTCAAGAAGAGGTTGAACAAGGGAGTATGGCAGTCACTTTAGAGGGCTGGGTTTGCAATGAAAACCACATCCATGAAGGTGACTGAGCTACTAAAAAACTTGACCCTCAAGAAGGGAGGGGGAGTGAGTTATTCAAAACAGAAAAACACGCTTTCTGGTGGATTAATATGCTCATATCAAGATGCACTCACATTATAGATGGAATGTTCTTCTCTTTCATTAGCAATGTTGATTGCAAGTTGATGTTTATGAGCCTCTACTAATTGTTTATATTTGTTGCTCATTTGGATTTATGCTACTTGTTTATCTTTTTAAAGGTATTTCTAATTAAAAATAATTTTTCATAGAATATAGTAACATGCATTTGTATGTCTATATATATACTTAGACATATGTATTTGTCTTTGTGTGTATGTATGTATTTATTTAATATATATTTAATGTATATATTTAGTATGTGTTATATACATGATAATGGATTTATTTATTCATCTATAACTTTGTATTGGGTCAAAATATTTATTTTGTTATTCAAAGCATAGTGTATTGGATATACTGTGGAAACACCTTTGTTAATATTGTTAAACCTGTATCTCAATTTAATGAAAATCCACTGATTTTTCTTTTAAGAAAGAGAGTAGTTTTGAATTTAAGATAGTTTAAACATTTTGGACTGCAGTTTATCTTTTCTCTATTTTGGCATTGAGTTAGGGGTCAGAAGAGCTAGTTATGCAAATAAATGCCATAAAGGAGGAAAATGCTTAGCCTACTTAAAAGTAAATGGGAGCATACTGTTTTCAGGCACTGACAAAACTACTTTAGCAACTTTACTTGGACAAAGCAATGAACATGCTGATTTTTATTATCTGGTAAAGATCTTTTATAATTCTCTAAGGCTTATTGAGCTAGTTTCTCTTTTGTTATTGTCAGGTTTATTGCTATTGTTTTTAGCGTAATAAAATTTTTTAAAAAAGCTTTATTTTTTACTTCTAAACTGATCTCTCCCCATTCACTCCATCTTTATATTTATTTTTTCACCCATTCAATAAAGATTTATTAAGCACCTGCTATGTGCTAAATGGTAGAACTACAAAAGAGGTAAAAGTCCTTACCCTCAAGGATCTTCTATTCTAATGAGAGGACAACATACAAACAAATATATAAAAAGCAAGCTAGGACAAGATAAATAGGGAATAATTAAAAATATGGAAAGCACTGAAATTAAGTAGGATTGAAGGAAGTTTTCTGTGGAAGGTAGGATTTTATTTGAATGATAAAGATATTTATTTTCCAACTAAATCTATCTATATCTATCTAGATACATACAGATCTATATTTCCCAACTAAAATGTTGTCTAGAAATATAGGTGTATGTCTGTCTCTATCCAAATATAGATCTACATATACATATATATTTCTCAACTTTAAAAATATTATGCATGCATATAAATAAAATATATTTTATAAATAATGGGATACTCTATTTCATGAAATATATTATTCTATTATCTCCTCATTCTCCCTTGATATCATGGAAGTATCATAGAAGGATGAGGATGAATGAATGAGGGAGTCTACAAAAGTTGGAAAGGGGAGAATGAGGGAGGAGTGTCAGTGAAGCCAAGTAAGGAGAGGGTGACAAAGAGGAAGAGGTGATCTTGCCATGTCAAATACTGCAGCATTGTCAAGGAGGAGCAGTCATGAGAAAAAGCCTTTAGCAATGAAGAGATCACTAATGATTTTTGAACTAATTTCAATTTCAGCAGTGTTAGAATCAGAAGCCAGATTGTAAGAAATTGAAAAGTAAGTGGAAGGTTTAAAAATTTTTGAAAAGTGAATGTCCACTTTTTGCAGGAATTTAACAGTGAATGGGGTGAGAGCTATTGAATAATAACTTGAGGAAATAGCAGTCAGTATTAAGGAAAATGATTTTTTTTTTTTTTTTTTTTTTTTTTTTTTTTTTTTTTTAGAAGAAAATTTGAGTATGTTTGAGAAAGAGGGGAATGGAATGTAAGGACCAATTGATAAGAAGATATGGAAGATGGTTGAGAAGAACAGAGAATAATTGTCAGGACAAGATTTGTAAGGAATATTCTTTTATTTCCTCTTATGTATTTACGAGAAAAAGTGAATTAGAGAGAGAGGGTTTCTATTGTCTCCCAAAATCCCATTGCTTCTACTTTTGAGGAACTCTAGGGGTTGAAAGGTTTTTTTTTTTTTTTTTTTTTTTTTTTATATGAGGACTTCTCTTTGTAACTTCCACCAGTTGTTGCTGGATATGACATCTGGGGCCAACCTTCCCCTCCAAAAAAAATCAATCCATCCACCCCCAAATGAATTATCATAAATATTAGCATAATGCCTCATTCCCTCCATTCCACTAAGTTTTCTCTTCTTTAAGCTAAATGTTCCCACTTTAACTGATCTTCACATGGTAAGATCTTGAGACCCTTTACTATCTTGATGGACTTCACTTGGATGCATTCCTGCTTCTCTAAAATCTTCCTAAAACTTGTCTTCAGAGCAGAGTGAAACTTTCCAGGTGTCATCTCAGCAGGACAGAGCACAAGTATCATCTCTCTAGGATACTGTGTTGTGAATTGGACTTGTAATTTCACTGAACTCCAAATGAGGAAACTCCTTCTATCAATGCAGAGCAGCACCTACTCTGCAACTTAGGAATTTTCAGAGGTTGCCAAAGGTACTGAGAAGTCAAAATGCCAGTCTGTTTCAGAAGCCAGACTTGAGACCTGCTATTCCTGGCTAGTTCTTTATCCATCATAATGGGTTTCTTCTCATTATGCTCTTTTAATCAACAAACATTTGTTAAGTGCTTACTCTGAGCCAGGTGTTGAAGATATAAAGACAAAAGCATGCTATTTTTTTAAACTAGTATCTATCTTTATTTAATAAAAAGGTGATACTTGCTTGATTTTTGCCATCCCTTTTACTTTTAATATTTCAGAATATGTGTGCATATAAGCCTTCATATTCATTTATAATATAATGTGGGATCATATAAATGGGTCATTCTGCTATGATAATTGTGAAAAAAAAAAAACCCACATTGTGATCACTTTTGGAGCATGTGATATATTTTTATTAACCCCTCCCTGCCCCAACCTAATTAGTCTTTTAATGGTACTAAGTTATTAGTCTTTGAAAACTGTTCAAAAGCAAAATCTCTGTCTTGAACTTTGTAAATATTCTAAATGAATATTAGTTAATAAGAACTGTAGGTAATATTTTTATCATAAAACATTTTAATCAGATATGATCAGATAGTAGGAAAAAACATGAAACCAGAAATTGGGACAGTGAGGAACTAGTCTTTGCTTTGATATAAACTAACCATGTGACCTTGAGCAAATCACCTAACTTGTCTAGACTTCAATTTCCTCGCTTTAACTAAAACTCTTAGGTCCATTTCAGGTCTAAGATTCTTTGAGTGCAACAGTTGTCCAAAATAGCTAATAATAATATTTTGTTGTTATTCAATCATTTCAGTCATATCCCAACTCTTCATGATCCCATTTAGGGTTTTCTTGGCAAAGATACTAGAGTGGTTTACCATTTCCTTCTCTAGCTCATTTTTACAGATGAGGAAACTGAGGCAAACAAAGTAAAGTGACTTGCCCAGGGATGAGTCTTCCAGATTTCAAGCCCATTACACTATCCATTGTGCCACCAAAGTCTGCCTAGACAAGGTTACATCAAGCAAGGAGAGACAGCATGTCCATATTTAAGTGTGCAGAATAGATATATGTTAATTTGGGGGAGAAGGCATAAGTAGCTGAAGATATCAATAAAGGTTTCATGAAGAAGTTAACCCTTTATCTAAGTCTTGAAAGAACTTTAATAATGAGTTGTTTTGGACATGTTAAAACTGGGATGCCTGTGGACCATCTAGTTTAAAATGTCCTATAGGCAACTTAGGGTGAGTGATTGGAGCTTATGAAAGAGACCAAGAATGGACTTCTAAATTAGAGAGTTGTCAACATAGAAAGGGTAATGAAGTACCTGGGAGGTGATAAGGTCACCAAGTTATGTGTTTGGGAAAAAAAGAGTAATTCTGTTGAGGTGCAGGATAACATAATATGAGGCTAGGAGACAAGGAGAACACTTTCAGATTGTTAAGGGTTTAAACTCTAGTCATCTGAACTTTGGGATTCACAGTATCATAGATTCAAACTTAAAGATGATCTTAATGTTATTTTAAAAGTTTACAAATGAGGAAACTGAGGTCATAGAAAGGAAATAACTTGCAAAAAATGTGTACTCATTTACAAGGCTTTTTTCAGAGTTAAAATACTTTTGCAGACTTTAATACTCAGCTCTTTGGTTTCAATTTTATCTTCCAAGTAAGAGATTTTCCCAAAGATGTGAAATAAATATTTTCAGAAGCTAAAGCCACATTTTTCCAAGTGATCTCAAAAATCATTTACTTATCTGATTATATAAATGCTTATTGAACTGATTTATATGCAAAGGGACATAATTTAAACCAGTATAAATAAGAAGTGACTTTTTGAAAGAATAGTTTAATAGCTGTCTAGTTGCTTAAAACAATAAGGAAAGTGGAATTACATTGAAATAATTTAGTTGGAAATTATTTATATTTTTCCCAGTTCTAGTTTCCTTTTGGCACTTTCCTTTAAAACTGGAATGTAATTTTAAAAAACACTATTAGCAGAACTAAGAAAAAAAATTAAGTTAATTGAATAAACCAGTATTTGCTGGATACCCTGTCCATTCTATTTGTCTTGCTAATGGAGCATAAAAGACTGGGTAAAGTGAATAAGCAGCCCTGGAGTCAGAAAGACCTAAGTTTTCTTTGGGGACATGTTAGCTCTTTGATCTTGGGCAAATCTTTTAACCTCTTAGAGTCCCAGGCTAAAATCATGAGCTCTAGTTATTGATCCTATCAGTAGAGGGAATTTCCATATTGGGAGTTCACTGAACTCACAAGTCAAGCCAACTTTTTTTTTAAGGGAACTATTTATGGCATGGCAAAAATAATAATAATAATAATAATAATAATTTTGAAAGCTCCTGAAAATCTTTAGGTAGATGGTAAAATATTTATGAAATGGTTGTTTTTATAGTTGGCTTTTGAATATCCTAGTGCCTTCCCTTTGTTAATTATTTTCTATTTATTCATATATAATGCATATGACATAAATACGTATGTGTACATACATACAGACATATGTTTATTGTCTTCCTAACTTCTTGAGGGTAAGGACTCTTTTGCCTTTTTTTATATCCTTCCTGTTTGGCACAGTACTTGGCATACCAAAGGAGCTTAATATAAATGCTGATCTTCATTTTAGCATTTGCCTTTCCAGATCTTCCCCTTTGTTAGCTACCTTGCTGGTATATGTCTAGAGAATATATTGATATATGTGACTTAACTAATTTCCTGGAAAACGCCATTTTATTCTATTTGCCTTCTTTCCTTCTTGTTGCTTCAACTGAGTTGCCTGGGGGCAAGGAGAAGCTAAGGGACTCCAGCTACTATTACATAGATTACACATCACAAATGAAGACTAGAAGCTAGGTCTCCTTGACACAAAGGCTGACTTTTTTCTCCATTTCCTTTATATACTTACTGAAGAGAAAAAAAAAAAAAAAAAAACCTTGGGATCCTGGTCATATGACAAAAGGACTGCTTCAGGTCTCAAGAAAAATATGTCACTGTGACATTTATCCAGCTAGGGGGTTAGCACATGAATCTCCTATTTGCCTGAATTGCCTCTACATGAGTCACTTTGGGCCTTGCCAGTTTCTACTCTAGAACTAGTTCCCTTTTAAAAAAAAAAATGTTGGCTTGACTTATGGTTCACTTGTGAGTATAAGGGACTCCCAATGTGGAAATTTCCTCTACTGATGAGGATCAGGGACTAGAGCTCATAATTTTAGCCTGGGACTCTAATGCCAGAGATATTTTCTATGGTGCTAGAGTGTACCCAGTGACAGGGTATTCTGCCCAAAAGTGCCTAAGTTCTTCCCTCCATTGTTAAACCTTCCTGGACAGGTGCTTTAACTAACCTCTACTTCATTAGCCAAGTCTCAATGGGGAATACTGCTAAATATATACATTTATGAAATCTAACATCTATAGCTATCTTAGAACTCCCACTTCATAATTGGTTCTGTGTTCTCAGTTTATTTTCCATTGTACTCATAAATTTAATAGAATTCATATGCTGTAATCCTATAATTTGTTGTAATATAGTAAAGCCAAAAAGTAAACTAAACATTTCTATGGGGAGATAGTTGATGTCAACCTCTCTTTTCATGGCCTCTGGTCAGAACAGCCACTTCTTTTCCTTTTTCTTAAATTTGAAACAGCTCTTAATAATAATGTTTTCATTTAAACAATAAGAAAGCAATACTCAAAGATAAAAGAAGCTACCAAAAAGTATATGTAGCATCCATCCCTTTAAATCCCTTTGTGATTTCTGCTCAAACCTTCAGATGAAGATTATCAGAAATTGCTCTGAACCTGTCTTAATGAATGTTCTTTTCCAGTCTAGAGGAACAATTTAAGAGAGATAATAGGGCAAATAGGCCACACCTTTTACTAGACAATGGCAAGATCCCGTTAAGAGAAGCTTGAAAATAATCCAGCTTTAAATCCTATTTTCCATTCTGTCCTGGCAAGAGACCATTCAGAATGATGCAGAAAGGAGCTGTGCATTTAGTAAATACCTACTATTTGAACCCAAGACACTTGATAGAGCCAGCTTTCTTTCTATTATTCTAAATGAACTACAAGATCTCTTTCAATTAAAAACATATAACCCTATTCTACTAAAAACCTGAACACTCAGTCATCACAAGCAAGAAATTTAAACATAACAAAAATGTCTAGGGAAAGGAGCTACTGTGTGAACAGCATTTAAGCATTTTGTCACTCCTCATACACCATTTCTTTGCTATGAAAAAGATCTATAAAATACAATGCTCACAAAGAGAAGGGTCATTAAAATAGAGTGGGGTTAAATCACGAGTAGAGAAGAGAAAAAGAAATGTGGCTACCATTATAGGCACTTTACTAGTTTGTTATGTATAACCTTAGATGACTGAGTTGGAAATAAAAGTATTTGGAAGTAACAGGTGGACTGCAGTTAGTTGGTATCAAGGAGTACCCACTTCAGTGAGACCCACTATATTACAAAATGTATTATATGTGTATGTATTATATTTTATGTATATAATTGTCACTTTATTACTAACTTTAATTAGGTTATATAAAGTTTTTACAGTAGATTTCTCAGTAAGCTAATCTAATGTATTAATTCTATGTTAATTTGGGGGATGGTATCACTAGGAGTACCCACTTCACTGACCTATTAATCTGCTATATTACATACTATATTATGATATATGTATGTATGTATATTATATTTTATACATATAATTATGTTTATTATTGACTTACATTAGGTCATATAAAGTTTTTAACAATAGATTTCTCAGTAAGCTAATTTAATGTATTAATTCTGGGTAGCCAGTTAATGGCATGAATTTTTCATAGCAGTTTCTTTATCTAGATTTGAAAATTTTGAAAGTATTGCTAAAGGGTGATATGATAAGACATGTAAGGGAAACTTGAATATTCAGAAAGTTTTCCTCTTTAGATTATTACATGACATCTGGCCTAGGTAGAGAGATTGAAATGCTACTAGATGAAATACATTCATTTTCTATCAACTATACTGGTGATCCATATCCATTTGCAGCTAGTTATGGATAGAATAAGCATCCATCTTAATTGATATTTTCCCTGTTCTTCATCAATAGATTGGTTGAGTAGCTGTGTGTTCATAGTATTTTACTAAATAATATGGGAGATTTTGAAGTGAGAATAACTTCTATTTCCTGTAGTCAATTAGGAAAGTTAGAATCATTGGATTTTATGATTGGAGAGGAACTTGGAGATGATCTCATCAAATTTCTTCCTTTGAGAGAGGATCTTAAAATCTAGAAAAGGCAAGTTAAATAAGATGATGCTGATAAACCATGTTGACATTTTATAGATATGATAAACCACAGATGAATTGCATAGCTGCATATTATGATTAAAGCAAGCTAGTGTTCATAAGGAAAGACCATTAGTTAATTTCACACATGATTTATATTTGTCCTCCTTCTCTCAAAACTGCTCCTAAAAAGAGGGATTACTCCTCCCCAACTCATGCTAAATTATTACCAGAACATGAAAATTTACTTGTTTAGTCTAGTTCCTTAGTATGAAATGCAAGACTAAAAGTTCTTTTCTCTTTCTGAAATCCAGGTATTTTACTTTCCAGAGATCTTTTGCTGTGACCTGTGTAGCATATTGAAGCACACTGTGGCTATTGAAAGAATTTCCTTAACTTTTCTCTCAAAAAAAGGACTTAAGGGATAAATGGGATCAAAGTTGGATGGTCTTTGTTCCTGAAAAATTTAAAAGGAACCAACTATATTCTTTACCTAATCTGGAGTTCATGAATTTGTTTTTGTTTTTGTTTTTTCTCAGTATAGTTGGTTTCCTTATAATCCTCTTTATTTTATTTCAAAAATTTAAAAACATTCTGATAAGGGGTCCATAAGTTTCAGCAGAGTGCCAGGAGGGTCCATGATTCCCTCCAGAATATTAAGATCCCCTGAGTTAGACAAAGTAAAAAATTGCAGGGATGAACAGTAGACAGATCTGGCATGGAAAGAAAAGTTTTCCTTATTGCTCTGAGAATAAAAAAAGGGAAGACTATGGAGATTAATACAGTTGTTTTGAATATTTTAATTTAACAGGGATAAATGCAAAAGTCCAAAAAATCCACAAAAATACAGGATGGGCAAGTCATTACAGGAAAATAGATCATAGGAAAAAGATTTAGAATTTTTAGCTGGCCACAAGTTGAATGAGGTGAATGTGATAAGTGGGGCTAATGTGGTCTTGAGGTACATTAATAGAAATCTAGAGTTCAGTATAGGGAAGTTATGATGGTCTTATGTAGTATTGTCTGGCTAGCTAATATCTGGAATATTTATTTCTGGGTATCAGATTCCAAAAGAGACAACTTAAAATAATATAGTTATATATTATATATGTGTATGTGTGTGTGCATATATGTATGTACATATATGTATAACATATACTGTGTGAAATAGCATAATATAATAACATGTAGTATACATAATATAAAAGGTAATCAGAGTGGGGAGGTGGTAACTAAAAACTATGTCTTAGGGGAATGGTTAAAGGAATATTTAGTTCATAGAAGGAATGATTTAGAGGAAATGATAGTGCTTTCATCTCATAGTTAAAATGCTATCACATAAGAAAGAAAGATGATATATCCTGTTTGACTGCTGAGTGCAGAGGAATTATAGAGACAGATTTTTGCCTGCCAGAAGAAAACTTCTTTATAGTTGTAATTTTTTTCAGGGAATGAGGCTGCCATATATGTTGTGTGCACTCCCTGTCAATCATGGTGTTTTAACAGAAAGATGGTTTTTCTTAGAGTGATATAAAGAGGATTCATAACCGATGACTCTTCAAGTCCCATCTAATTTCATTCCAATTTCCTATAAACCTAGTATCTAGCTTTATTAAATCTTATGGCCTCCTATTTAAATATCTTCACATCTATCCTCCAGACTCTTCCTTTGCCTTAGTTCTTACTTCACATTTTTGGGTGTCATCTTTATTAACTTAGCTATTTTAATAATTTTCTTTATTATATTCTTTTTTCTCTATGCTTTCTCCTTTCCCCATTTTTCTCCTTTCTTCTTTAATTTTTCTTAACTTCAGAGCTCTTCCTTCCCCCATCCCTTCTTTATTTTCTTTCTTTGCCTTCTTTTTATCTCTTTCCATTCTTTTTTTCCTGTCTTCTTTGAATTTGTTCTTCTATTATGGCCTTCAGGGTTCTTAGAATCAACAGAATATCAATAATTTATTCTATTTGGAGGGGGTGGGTAAAAGGTCATCCAGAATTGAAAGTCTCAGTAATAGAACTTTTTAGATAAATTAAATTCTGTTTCTTCATGAGTATATAAAACTACTTAGTGCCTGAGGGCAGGGGGAGCCTGAAAGTTTGTCTTAGAGGCTCTTAAATATCTTGACAAATCATTCTTAGTTAATAATTAGTATATCCATTATTAGCTCATGCTGTGGTCAAAAACCAAAGTGAGTCTTTGGCCAGTGTTCCTTTCTTTCAGCTTTTCTTTTCTAATAATAGGAAGAGCTAAAATGTTACTTTAATAAGAAAGATTAATTTTTTCATTCAGAGCTCCTGTAGTAAACATAACAGTTTACAATAAGATAACCTATTATCTTTAGTGTGCATTGGTTGGTTAGGGCTCACAGATATTTTATAAGTTTTATAGTAGCTGTTTTCATAGGAATGTCTTAACAGATAAATATTATTTTTGGCCAGTAAAGTCAGGACTATCTTCTGTTGCTCAGAACCATGTGATTCCAATTTGAAAATTCAGACTATTCTGAGTATTTCCTTAGTTTCAAGCTCTTGGTTTTGACTGAGCACAGGTTGGAAATTTTGGGCACAATATAGAAACAGTTTGTTTTCTGAGATGACACAGTGATATCATTCCTCTTATATTGTCTCAAAGTGATAAATAAACTAGGGAGTGCCCACTACTGTGCTTTGTCTATAATATGAGCTTGACGAGGGTTTACTATTGAATTATATTGAATTGAATATGAATATAGAGTACATGTGGATGATCTAGTTTGTACTGAAAAGTGCTGCAAATAACCAGAAATCAGGATAGAGAAGAGCAAAAGCATTTCCTGATCTCATCTGTTAATGCCTTCCCCTCTGAGATTACTTTCCATCTGCTCTGGATATATCTAGTATCTATGTAGTTATAGACATGTTGTTTCCCGGATTAGAATATGAGTTTTCCTTGCTGTTAGGGATTGTGTTTTTACCTTTCTTTCTCCCCTAAACTCTGATAGTTACAGAGTAACATAGAACTATTAGATGAGTATGTACTTTGTAAAAAAATGTTTCCATAACACAGTTTTAAGTTAAAATTTGCATCATTAACATAGCCTTCTTAAGTCTGGACAATGAATTAAACAATAAATCAAGCTCTAATTTGTAATGTTTTCATATTTCTGAAGTATTAGCAATTGACTCCAGGACACAACTGCTTGGATCTTACCTGATTGAATAACTTTAATTTTCAAAATTAGTTTTGTATTTATATGTTTGCATATCTTTTCCCCTGTTAGTTATTTTCTATTCATTCTTCATCACCTTTTTCTACATTTGTTTTGATTGCCTCCTCCATTAGATCTTAACCACCTTAAGGACAAAGACTGTCTTTTGCCTTTTTAATTTTTAATCTCTAACACTTAGCACAGTGCCTGGTACACATATAAGACTAACTGGCACATATACATGTGTGTTTTACCAAAAGGAATGTTAACTCCTTGAAGGCAGGAACTATTTCTTTTTGTATTTGTATTCCCAGTTCCTTGCACAATGCCTATTGACTTCAATTAGAATTAAAATAAATGGTTCTTCCAGGTTCTTACCAGAACAAAATTCTATGATCTAAAAGTGTGTTGCAGCCTTTAATATGCTTCTTTACTACCTGCAAGTCATTTACTTATAATGTAAAAGGTTAAAGTGTGAGGATACTAGATGGCTTAGTGGATAGAGCACCAGTCTTGGAGTTAGTGGGATTTGAATTCAAATCCATCCTCAGAGATTTCAAACAGTATGGGTCTGGATAAGTCATTTAACCCTGTTTAACTCAAAAAAGAAAAAAAAAAAAAAGTTAAAGTGTGGTATAGAGATCCCTTTTGGATTTTCACAGGTTGAATGCATGGTAAGAAGCAAAATGCAGATAATTTGTATTTAAAAGTTCCACAAATGTTGGTTTATATTATTCCAGGTCTATATCTGTACTACTTGAATCAAGTCAGAAGCATTTATCAAGTGTTTACTATGCTCCAGATACCTGGTTAGACTTTAGGAATAAAAGAAAGGCCAAACACAGTCTCTTCTAGAGGAATTCACATTTGCAAACAGCTAAGAACAGACAAGATATGTACAGGATAAATTGGAGATAAATTGGATAAATTGGGAAGTCACTAAGACTGAGGAGGACTGGGAAAGACTTTGTTACAAAGAGTAGATTTTAGCTGAGACTTGAAAGAAACCCAGAGAGTCCAAAAGCTAGAGATAGGAGAGAGAGTTTTAGGTCTGTGGAACATTGGTGACAGTCTTGAATCCATTAGCCATTCAAGGAAGAAAAGTGATAGGATAATAATTAATAGGTTTGGGTGAATCAAGTGAGGATTCTTTGTGGATGGGAATTACATAAGTTTGTAGAAAATAGGAAAGCAATTAGTATATAGGGATAGATGGGATGGTAGAAGGGACAATTTGCTGGAAAAGATGGGATAGAATAGAGTCACTTGTACATCTAGAAAGGTTTTTCTTAGAAAGGAGAAGGGCCACCTTTTCAAGAGAAACAAAGGTGAAGGAAGAGATAGTAGCAGAAATCACATGAGAAGAGGAAGAGGAGAGAAGAGGGAGCTCTAGGTAAATGGCTTAATTTTTTCAATGAATTGTGAGGCTACGTTTTCATCTGAGAGAGTTGGAAGGAAGAGCGGCCATGGGAAGTTTAAAGAAGAATTAAAAAGTTTGGAATAGCCTCTGTGTTGAATGAGATAGTGAAACATTTGTTATTCCATTGTGTGCAACTTTTCATGATCCCATTTGAACTAGTTTTCCATTTCCTCCTCCAGTTCATTTTGCAGATGAGGATTCCCATATTGTATGCATGGCCCCATTTATGGTAAAATGTGTAATATGTTTAAAGTGGGCACTCCAGCCTGAGCTGGAGGATTGGCTTTTTAATGGAAGAATTGTGAAAACAGCAGGGAAGATAAAATGAATTGAAATTGTGTTTAACATTTCCAGACTGAGGAAATTATAAAACAGAAGGTCAGAGAATAACCTTGTATGTGAGGTCCCTTGTTCATTTCATTGCCCGTGGGACTGGTGTCCACATAAATCATTACTTAGAAAATGATTCTTTAGAATGTTATACATATTATGGTTTCTTAAAGTTGCTCTTTTTACATTCTAGTTACTATGTGTTTAAAGTACACACCTGATTTTCAAATCTAGTAACTTTGTTTCTTCAACCAAAAAAAAATAGCTGTTTTTGATCACCCAGGCTTTTGGAACCTGCCTTTTGTGATTATGTAAATGTTATTGAGCTTTTCATGATGGATGTTTCCCTGATCCCTTGGCTAACCCTCCTTTAACTGTCACATTGCTAGTGTGACCTTCACATCAGGCTGAGGGAAAAAAAAATCTTATGCAGAATCTCAAGACAATTTGGAACTGTTGTCTGGGCAACATAACTCACTTCTAATCAAATACCCAAAGGATTACCCAAATCCCAGGTGTAATATAACAGCTGAAGTCAGGAACACTATTCTCAGGGCTGTAGAGAGGGCAAAACATTGTCAATCTCAAGCTGTTTTGCTGTAATGCTTTAGTGGGTATATACCACAGTGTAGGGATTAATCCTGGAAAACCAAAAAATACAATAAAATGTAGACATAGATGTCAGAAGAGAAAAGAACAAGAGTAGCAGGAAGAAATGAGTGTTATAGAAACTGAAAGTGTTTTTTTTTCTTTTGTTTTGTTTTGTTTTTTGTTTTTTAAAGGAGGTGGGAGAATAACGGCAGAAGCAAATACATATGAGAGATACATAAGCAACAATAGGGTACTAAAAGACAATCAAAATAGAAAGAATGTGAAGTCTTAGGTTTTATGGGGAAGGTACCAGAAAGAGGATGGAATTCTTATAAAATAAATGGAGGCAATGGAGAGAAAAGGATGATGGGAGGTTTTTGGAAAGTATTAGCCAAAAATCAGTTCAGAGAAACAAAAACTTTAGGTAATAACACACTATTTAATTTTTAACTTCCCTCTCCCCCATAATATAAGATAGCTAAAATATGACTATTTTTTGTAGTATTAATTCTCAGTGTAAGATACTTTCATTACCTACCCATTTGGGGGAAAGTAGTTTAAACAAAGCCATCACCTGATACAGATGACCTTTCGCTTTTTCCTTTTTAAACAGTTAACACTTTTTTTTAAAAATAGCAGTTTGAAAAAATAATGAGCTAGTGTAGTCAAAAAGGCATCTTGTGATACTGACAGCCAAACTGCCCAGTTGAGCATAACTATGTAATAAGTAATGAAATAACTAGTCAGTGATCCATGCACCTGACTCTCATCAGTATAAAAGTAGGTGTTGAATCTTAGCAGGTATTTATGTATATACCACAATTTAGTAAGCCAGAAGTTCATCCTCCAAAATTCCTAGGAATTCCTTCTGGAAATTCATAAATAAAGGGTTCTTAACTGTTTTGTGCATCATGGACTCCCTTGTCAGATTGATGAAACCTCTAGATGCCTTCTTAAAATTTTAAATAACTGAAGGAACCAAAATTTCAATGAGAGTTTAATGCTACTAAAAATATAAATTTTCCCTCATCCAAGCTTGTGGACTTCCTGAAATCTCTCCAAAGACACGCAGTATCTTATGAGCTCCTGCTCTAAATCTACAAACTCAATTGCACAGATCTAACAACTAGAATAGAAATGTATGACTGATTTTATTCAAACTGAGACATTGAGTACCTATCATAGAGCTCCTTGTATATAGGCACATAGTAATTTAGTTTTGATGATGATGTACATGGCCTTAGCATTCCTAAAAATTGAAGTTTCCTCCTTAGGAATTGCACAGGAAATCAATTCTCTTAAAATATAATTATAATGTTTTTTTCTCTTTGTGTCTCTCTCCTTGTTACTGCCTTTCTCTTCTCATACATAGCTATATAAATAAAACTTTTTATCTCTATATATTATCAGAAGAATATGTTTTTAAAGACAAACATTTATGTACTTATTCATGCATGTGCATGTGCGTGTGAGATACCATGTAGGATGAACAAAGTATCCCAAAAGATTTGGTGCAATTCTACGGTTTTGGGTGGTTTTTTTATTGTAATTTAAATTTTTTTCAATATTATTTTATTTCTTCAAATGTATGTAAAAATAGTTTTCAGTATTCATTTTTGTAAGACTTTGTGTTTCAAATTTTTCTCCCTTCCTTTTTTACCTCCCCGTTCCCCAAGACAGCAAACAATCTGATATAGATTAAATACGTACAATTCTTTCAGATATATTTCCTTAAAGTAATTTTTAAAGCTGCATCAAGACTTTTGGGATACTCTATACACATGTATGTATTTTGTATACATACATGTAGATATAGAAATGTATATATGTATCTTATATAGTTATATATATAGCCAAATACATTCATGTATGTGTTATATATACAGCAAATACATATACATGTAGTGATATGCAATATATATATACACACTCCTGCAGTAACTAATGCAATATAAATCTACATTATATATATATATATATACACACACACACATGTGTACAGATATGCATTTATATATATATAGATAGAAAACCAAGTCTACTTGAATAATAGGAATTAATGTGATCTGTAAGTACTCTTGCCAACATACTTATAGAGAGTAAAACAGTAATAGTTTTCTAATTGAGGTTTTTCTTCTTCCTTAGTTTAATTTATACAGATATTCTACTTGATGTTAATTATATGGTCTTGAAAACATAATGTGTACCCATTATTGTAACAGGAGAAAGATGGAAATGATATTTAATAGTACTATAATTTTAGCTATTATGTATGAAGTCAGAATTTTGTTTTATCAGTTTCTTTAATACCTTTCAGTATAATTCATTGATACTCAAATGTGCAGACTATACTTCTATATGTAAATTTAGTCCTTGCTTCTATTGAAAAGTGCTCTTTGTAGGGTGAGTTCAGATGAATTTTATTTTTAACCTTTTCACATTAAGATAAGCTAGCAGAAGTAGATGCTGTCAAGCCTTATAACCCTCATCCTATGGTTCTCAGCATTTTTTTTTCCTTATCAAATTTTATTAGATGGATGACAGTATCTTTCCTGAGCAAGTATCAGTGGTGAGCATACCAAACAGAGTTTAGTATTTTAATAAAATAAAAATAACAAATTTAGATTCGATTGTAAACTCTTTGAATGCAGGCAGTATCTTTTGCTTCTTTTATATTCCTGTCATTTAGGACTGTGTCTGGTACATAATAGGTGATCAATGACTTTCTTGGGGTAAAGCCCCATAATGAAGTCTTTGGTTCAAAGGGTCATTGAGTATTTTAGTCATTTATGTAATTCCAAATTGTTTTCCAAAATGCTTATGCCATTTTACAGTTCCATCAAAGATATATTATTGTGCCTCCAGCATTGATTATTGCCGTTTTTTGCCAGTTTACTGGGTGTGAGGTAAAACCTCAAGTATGTTTTGATTTGCATTTATCTTATTATTAGTGATTTGGAGAATTCTTTCACATGATTGGGAATATTTTTCACTTCCTGTGAAATTTATCATTTGTAATGTGTTGCAGTCTGTTCATGCCCAGAATCAATCAGTCAATCAACAAAGATAGATTAGAGCTAGGTTTGGAACATAGTAGGCATTTTAAAAAATCACTTGTTGATTTATGGCCCTTTGGGTGATCCTCAATTTCAGTTTTTCAGTGACTGTAGTATTTCATGAATCGATAATTATTATCAGTAGAGGAATATTGGTTGCTTTTTTTTTTTTTTTTTTTTTTTTAAGACAGATCTTTAGGGGGAAAGCTTAATGTCATTAAAATTAAAATAAGTACAAATTCTTAAAGATAATCTTGTTCACTTCTTCCACTTGTTTTATTCTGTACCCTGATCATTATCTCCTTGCAATCTGTCTCAGATATATAGATATATGCGTATTTCTATATCTATTTATATATATTCTATAATAGCCTTTATCTTTATCATGTAGATATATTGATTTTGATAAGTCACTGTGCATAGTCTTTATTGACCTAATAGTTTACTCTCCCTGGGCCTCACATTTATATAGTGAGATGATTGGATTAAATAATCTAAACTTAACTTCTAGCTGTGATCAGTTATCTGGTAGAGATAACAATTCCGCTTTAAACAATCCTGTGACTCCTCTATGCACATGTTAAAATCATAAAAGATCTCAAAAGATGTAACATCAGAAAAAACTTTCTTTGATTATTTGTTTCAAAAGAAGTATAAATGGGGAAGTCATATTGTTATGGATTGGGCCAGACTCAAGCCATCTCTTTGTAGTTTAATTAGAAAATTGTAATGAAATGAATGTTCATGTGCCATCAAACAGTTAGCCAAAGGAGATTTTCTTAGCTGGAGCAAGGGAAAGAGCTTCAGAGTCGGGAAGGAATATTCCTCTATGATAAAGCACATTGCATTAGGTACCACTTCTAGTATAATTTATGCTTCTGGGCTGTGCTCACCGGGTGGAGGGAGGAGGCCCAGCACCTCTTGTCTAGAATTTAGTAAATGATCACTAAATACTGACTGATTGATTATTCAGCTGTCCAAACCTTAGTCTCCTAAGCCAGTTAACTTCAAGGATAGTTCTAATACTTCTAAAGGGAGGTAGGAGGGAGGAACCTTTAGGCTAGTGCCTTCACACCTACCTCCTATGTTTGGAGAATAGTTACATTTACCAACCTAAGTCAAAGAGGGATTTACTTTTGAGAAGGAGGTCTTTCTGACATTACTATTTGCAGTTGTGGTGAGTAGTTCACGGGTCATTTTGCAATATATTATCATTTTTGAAATAGATAAATGTTTTTATTTGTTGTTTTCTTTTTCTATGCCTTCTAAAATTGTCTACTTCACTATCTTGAGCATAAACATTTCAAGACAAAGAATAGTAAAAGGAGATTGTGTGAGAAACTGAAGATTTCTATTCTGTACTAGTTCTTTTGAAGAAAAGTACAGAAAGAAAAATCATTGTAAAGTGCTTACATGTGCCTAGCATGTAGTTGGTACCTAGTAAATGCTTATTGACTGACTAAACATAAACAAGTTTCGGTTTCCTTATTTGTAAAATTAAAGAGATTTGACTAGTGAATCTTATAAGCAACTTAAATTTCAAGTTTCTTGAGGCTGCCTTAGGTATTGAAGAGGCTTTGAACTACTGGAAATGACGTGGAAATTCTGGACTACAAGTATAGGAAACATTAGCTTTGGGGTCACATTTGGGATAAAATTTTTTTTGGCTTTTCCATTATGGCATAGTGGATTAAATCCTGGCTCTGTAATAATATTATCAGTATGAATTTGGTAAAGTCACACACAAGCTTCTGGCCTTAGTTTTCTCATTTGTAAAATGATTTCCCTTGCCTTAGAAGACTTCTGAGTTCCCTACTATGATGTTGGAATGTTTCATGCATAGATAATAGCATTGTGGGAAAAGCAGGAATACTGGGAAGGAGTTTCCTAGAATTTTGAACACTTATGACAAAGAAGAGCCATAGAACTAATTGCTTGTCTGATTTGAGAAAGTTAGAGAAAGATTTCCACACTCTCTCCTCCTTGTTTCTGCCCCCATTTAAATGAAAAAAAAAAAAATGTTTTTCTTGACACTTTTCATAAATTTTATTTTACTTTTTTGTCAGTATTTTATTTTTTCAAATACATATAAAGATAGTTTTCAACATTCATTTTTGTAAAATTTAGTATTCCAAATTTTTTTCTTCCTCCTTTCTTTACCTTTCCAAGATAGCAAGCAATATGGTGTAGGTTAAACATTTACATCCCTTTTAAATATATTTCCATATTTGTCATGTTGTGTAAGAAAAATCAGATTAAAAAGGAACAAGCCATGAGAAAGAAAAAACAAACAAGGTAAAAATACTATGCTTTGATCCACATTCAGTCTGTCTCTAGATGTGAATGGCATTTTCTATCCCAAGTCTGTTGGAATTGCCAAGAAGAGCCAAGTCTGTCACAGTTGATCATCATATAATGTTAGTATTACTATGTACATAATGTTCTGGTTCTGCTCACTTTACAGAGCATCAATTCATGTAAGTCTTTTCAGGCTTTTCTGAAATCAGTCTGCTTGTCATTTCTTATAGAACAATACTATTCCATCACAATCCACATACACTAACTTACCTAGCCATTCCCCCAAAAAAGGACATTCACTCAATTTCCAGTTTCCGGCTTCTCTTTTATGCTCTCTTTAGTATACAGACCAAGACCAAAGAGAATGCACAATTTTATAGTCCTTTGTTTACATCACTTTGAGCTCCCTCTTTCATTGGAAAGTAAGCTCCTTGAGGGCAGGGGTTGTCTTTTTATATTTTTAACTTGTATTTGTATATCCAGCTTTTAACAGCTCCCGAAATATGACAATACTTAATTTATATTTGTTATCTGCCTCTCTGTGGGGGAAAGCAATAATGAGAAAGGACTGTTTTCTTCTGTGTCCAAACAATTTGTTGGAAAAGAGCTGTTTATGTTATTCTTTCTGGTAGCTTTTCCTTTGGCTATTCCTACCTGCCCTACTTTCAATAAGTCATAGAAATATGAAGCTAAGTGGAAAGTTAGTTTTGGTCTATGGGCCTTGAGTAATTACCAAAGATTCTAAAAGCTTTTCCAAGTTGCTTTTCTTTCTTCATTTTAAATATAATTTTATTTTTTTAAAAAAAAAGTATTTTCAATTACATATAAATAAATTTTAACAATCATTTAAAAAAAAAAACCTCATTTTCAAAATATATGCAGTTTTCAATATTTACCCTTGCAAAACCTTGTGTTTCAAATTTTTCTCCTTCCCTTCCCTGTTCCCTCCCCCAAATAGCAAACAATTCAATATATTGGATTGGATCCAAAAACTTTTTTTTTTTTTTTTTTTATTTCGATTCTAAATCTCCCTCCATTTAGGCCCTCTCCCTCTTTGAGAAGGTAGGCCATTTGATAGTGATTATATATTTAAAGTCATACAAAACATTTTATGACTCTCTAGGCCTCTTTTGTCATATATAAAATAATCTATTTGAACTCAATAAGCTATATAGTCTTTTTGACCCCTCAATTTGTGGTCCTCAGTCCTGGAGAAAATAGTATAGTAGCTGTAGATTGTCCTTTTGTGTACTCACTCCACCTCTGGTTTGGTGAAATAAGTAAACAAATCTGCTCTAAAGCTTGAGCTGGTCTCTCTTTAGAAATAGGTGTGGCGGGATTCCTGAAATTCCTTTTCGAAGCTTTTCTTTCTTTAATTCTGGTAGGTTTAAAAATGTAAATACTCTTTGGAAGTGTTGACATTCATTTATACCCAATTGATAGATTCGGAGAATGGATAAGAGGTGACTTTGATTGTCCTTGAATTCCTTGAGGCCAAGTGGAAAGTTTGTTTTGGTTTAGAGATCCTGTGTAGTTACTCAAGATTCTAAAACTTTTCCCAAGTTGTTTTTATTTCTTTTAAATATATTTTTATTTATTTTGTTAAATATTTCCTAATTACATGTAAATAAATTTTAATGACTATTTTTTAATTATTAATTTTTATAATTATAACTTTTTTTTGACAGTACATATGTATAGGTAATTTTTTTTTTTTTTTTTTTTTTTTTTTTTTTACAACATTATCCCTTGTACTCCCTTCTGTTCCGAGTTTTTCCCCTCCTTCCCTCCACCTCCTCCCCTAGATGGCAGGCATTCCCATACATATTAAATATCTTAGAGTATATCCTAGGTACAATATATATGTGCAGAACCGAATTTTGTTGTTGTTGCAAAGGAAGAATTGTATTTGGAAGGTAAAAATAACCTGGGGAGAAAAACAACAAAAAAAAAGCTCACAGTTTACACTCATTTCCCAGTGTTCCTTTTCTGGATATAGCTGATTCTGTCCATCATTGATCAATTGGAATTGGATTAGCTCTTCTCTATGTTGAAGATATCCACTTCCATCAGAATATATCCTCATACAGTATCATTGTTGAAGTGTAAATCTCCTGGTTCTGCTCATTTCACTCAGCATCAGTTGGTTTAAGTCTCTCCAAGCCTCTCTGTATTCCTCCTGCTGGTCATTTCTTACAGAACAACAATATTCCATAACATTCATATACCATAATTTACCCAACCATTCTCCAATTGATGGGCATCCGTTCATTTTCCAGTTTCTAGCCACTACAAAAAGGGCTGCCACAAACATTTTGGCACATACAGGTCCCTTTCCCTTCTTTAGTATTTCCTTGGGATATAAGCCCAATAGTAGCACTGCTGGGTCAAAAGGTATGCACATTTTGATAACTTTTTGGGCATAATTCCAGATTGCTCTCCAGAATGGTTGGATTCTTTCACAACTCCACCAACAATGTATTAGTGTCCCAGTTTTCCCACATCCCCTCCAACATTCATCACTATTTGTTCCTGTCATCTTAGCCAATCTGACAGGTGTGTAATGATATCTCAGAGTTGTTTAATGACTATTTTTCAAAAATTTCGAGTTCTGAATGCTCTTCCTCCATGTAGCCCCTTCCTCTCTTTGAGAAAGCAAGCAATTTAGTAATGATTATGCATATAGTCGTACATAAAGTTTTTACAAAGTATGCTTTAATCTGCATCTAGAGTTCATCAGTTCTTTCTCTGGAAGTATATAATATAGTATGGGTCCTTTGAAATTATTTTGAATCATTGTTTTTGATCAGAGTAGTTTAGTCTTTCACAGTTGATCATCCTTACAATATTGCTGTTACAGCTCTTAAACTATGATCCAGAAGTGGGTATAGGCAATAGATTTGCCAAACACAATTGCTTCTGTACCTAGTGCTTGCAAAGGGGTCTGACCAAAATGAGAAGCAGTTGCTGCTTCTATCATCACCACCTCTTTCCAGCACTGGCCTTTCATAAGGAGGTTCATCCTCCACCTCCTTGGTTTTTTTTTTTTTTTTTTGAGGCTGGGGTTAAGTGACTTGCCCAGGATCACACAGCTAGGAAGTGTTAAGTATCTGAGACCAGATTTGAACTCGGGTCCTCCTAAATTCAGGGCTGGTGCTCTATCCACTGCGCCACTTAGCTGCCCCTCACCTCCTTGTTATAAATGTCTTTTTCCAGCTACCAAAGTTATCTTAGGCTGGAAGAATGTCTCACTCTGACCTTTTTTTCTTGCCTCTGCCACTCTAGAATTCAATTTGGAGACATTAAAGTTGTTTTGGAGAAGAATGTTGGGAGAACTTTCTCTGCTTGACCCTGTTATTGTTTTTCTTTAGAGTGCTGTTATTGTATAAATGATTCTCTTGCCAATAAGTCTTTTTAATTTCCAAATAATTCAATTAAATTCAGTAAAACCTGGGCCCTAGAGATTATGAAACATAAAGGCAACGGTCCCTCCCTTCAAAGAGTTTACTTTCTGCTGGGATGATGAGATTACAGAATGGTTATCTTCCAGCCAAGCTTTCTCATTTCAGGGGTAAAGAATCTGGTTGGGAGAAAGTTGTTTTTATTTTTGTTTGTTTTGGCTTTTTTTAAAATGATTTAGGATTTCTAAATCTGCTCTACTCAACTAGGTGGCTCCACAGTGGATAGAGGAATCTGGCCAGGAATCTGGGCAACTTAAAATTCAGGTCTGATCTCAAAGTACTTACTAGCTGAATGATCCTGGGCAAGTCATTTAACCTCTGTTTGCCTCAGTTTCCTTATCTGTAAAGTAGGGATTATAAACTCACCCATCCCCTCAGGGTTGTTGTGAGGATTAAATGAGATAATAATTGTAAAGTGTTTAGCACTATGCCTAGCATAGAGTGAGCTCTGTATACATGTTAGCTACTTTATTCGTTTATTTAGTTGCTTGCTTATATTTTGTAACTTTTGCTACTTAAAAATAAAGAGGTAGATAGGAGTCTCCTTGATAAATGGGAAGATTTGGGGTCTTGTTTGGCCATAGAGTCAGATGCACTATACTGGATTTAGAAACCTGCTTTCTAGTCTCAGCTTTATTACTCATTAGCCATGTGTCCTTCAAATATTTCTCTTCTGCAAAATAAAGAGGCTGGAGTAGATAATGACAAGAGTCCATTCCTCTTCTAATTTTCTGTGACAATCTATGGTTTAGTCAAGGTCACAGAAGAAGTGAACAAGCTGAAACTTGAAACTTGAGCTTTTAACTCCAAAGTCAGAACCTTGCACTATGCCTGCTTACATATCCAAACGATCATCCAAATATCACCATATGTCAAGCTAATACTTCCTTTGTCTTTATTTTCAAGTAGAAAAATTGACCTGGTGAAAAGGAAAAAATGTAATTGTATAGTCATGACCTAGGAAACAAAGGATAAGTTACAGTCTATGATGTGTTCTCCTTCGTCAGAAATGAACTCGGTGCTGTCCCTTCTCATTTCTTCCCATTGAAATCTCCACTTTAATTATTCAAAGTGCAATTCTCCTGAAGAAAGCTTCCCATATTACTCTCTGCCATAAGTGATCCCTTTCTCTTCATATCCCTTATACCTTTATAGTGGACTTCTCCTAGGCATCGTCTAATCTTTATTGTATTTGTATTTCTGCTAGCTTCCAACTATATTATTTCAACTATATATTTTTATGAGGTAACATTTACTTAAGCACATAGCATTCTTTGTCACATAGTGGGTGAATGGGCCCCAAATGTGTACCAACTCTTCCATGTGTAAGGAAAGTAGCACTTAGTCAAATTAATGCTATATATACATATATACATACATACACATACAAACATATACATACATATATATGCATATATATGTGTGTGTGGGTATATATATATATATATATATATATATATATATATATATATATATATATATATATATGAAAGAAGGGATATACATATAGGAAAATATATATTAGGCAATAGAGAGTGAAATGAAATATTACTTTGGGAGTAAGGTAACTTAATTCAACCAAGAAAATTTCCTGGATCTCCTCCAAATGGAAACTTCCTTCAGTTTCTAGAGTATTGAACTAGGAATAGGGACATGATAGAGACTTCTACTTCCTCTCATGTCTTCCAGAATCTTTTCTTTCAGCAATCTGTAGATTCTTATATCTCTCTCAAATCTGAAAGTGAGGAGCACCAGAAGCAACTCAATCCTATGAAGAAAAACCAAAACTTGATGAATCCCCTGTCAAGGGGAACTTGAAGGGGTGTCCCAAAAGTTTGAACTCTCTCCTCTCTCATGAACTTTGTCTACCAATATGGAGAAAGTCTCATATCCATGGACTTTGGGGCAAGGGTTATACAAACTAATATTTACTTCAGAACTACTGGAAGCATGGCTCTAATACATAATAGCACCTTCTCAGTGCTCAGGTCCAATGCTGGGGTGAACAGCACATCTCAAGCCATTGAACAGTTAACATAAAGCTATTTATTTTTCTCTGACATGGCAAAGGTATGTAACAAAAGATAGAGTGACACTTAGCTTTTCTAGATGGTCTCTCCATCACTCTTGCCTTCCCCACAACTCCCATCTTCATATGGAAACTCATCTGGTCAGCCCGTCAGGTTAACATTACTCCCATAACACTATCTCTGGGATCCAAGGCAACTCACTCACTATCTGACTCCGTTTCCACAACTGCGAAGTGGAAATAAACAATAGCACGGACTCACAGAATTGTTGCAAGGATCAAATAAGATATTTGTAAAGCATTAAAGTGTGATGTGTAAAGCATAGTAAACATCATAGGTGATTTAAAAATGCTTGTTTTTTCTTCCCCATCTCTACCCTTCTTTTCCAATGGGTTTCAAAATCCATGAAGTCTGAATGGCCCAGATGACACATGCCTAGGACTTATTCCTTAGATCACCAAGAAGCATGGCCTGGCCAATCTCCTTGGCCAATCAGGTTCTGAGCCATCTTTGTCTTTTAAGCAAAGCTTCTCCATGTTGTTGGTAGGAGGAAAGAAGTTGCACCAGGGAAATGCTGATCTTATTATTAAAAAGTACCATGCTTTCTTCCCCCATTGGGGTTCTTATAGATCTCCTTTTTCTCTCAATTTTTCTGGAAAAGTTGGTCATTTAAAAGATCAAGTCACAAAATTTTTACAAGTTCATTACAAACTTATGCTATTATTGGATTTTGGTTTGAGTCCAGTTGGCCTGGGGGCAAGTCATTACTTGGGAGTCCCAGGCATCTAACAATCTTAAGTTAAAGAGAGAATGTTGTTTTTCATTGGTAGACTAGGAAATTTTTTAGCAGGGGCCCTCTGCATTGATGAAATTATGGCTTGGCTTAAAAAAAAAAAATCATTATATAGCCCCATTCATTCTAATTTCATGGGGCTTTACCCAGAATACCAGGGAATTTCAGTTTTACAGTAAACACACTGACTGCCATTATTTCAGATATCCATTGGAAATATTCCAAAGATGACCTAGAAGAGTTCCCTGGTCATGTGATTGTATTTATCTGCTCAGCATCTATACCTGTTGATTATCTCATTACAGATAACAAAGCTCTTATCATTTCTTCTTTTAAAAGGTGGAAGGACTGGTCTATCAATCCCAATCAGTTGACTGACTTGCATCAATGTATCAGTTTTAAGGATCTATTAAGGTAAGTTGGGCTGAAACTCAGATCCTTCAAGAAATCTTTTGGATATATGTGGACTAAGATTATACATCCTGAATCACACAGTTAGAAATTATATCCAGAGGCCAGCTAGATCCAGAATCCTGTTTAGTGCTTTCCCAATAGGTTGATCTTTAGGGTATGCTTAAAGCCTTCTAGTGAGGGGAAACACACTTCCTTTCACACAGCCCGTTCCACTTTTGCACAAGAATGGTAGAGGTCCAAAATCCTACTGATGTTAATGTTAGGCATATTAAATCTAGGGAGCTAGCTGGATAACACATTTATTTATTATTATTATTATCACGCACCGGCACTGTGCTAAGCATTAGGAATACAGATATGAGTGAATAAAATAGTTCTTTACCCTCAAGAAGCTTACATTCCAAGGGGGAAAGATAGATAGTAAATCAGGGGAGCTGGAAGTGAAGAGGGAAGTACATACATACCCTCATGTGGAAATGTCTGGGTATCTTAAAAACAAGTCATGTTTATGGCACTTTTAGATTTTCCAAAACTCTGTCTTTATAACAACTGTTAGGTGCAGATGAAGAAATTTAGGCTCAATTAAATTCGGTGACTTGCCTGGGCTGCACTAATCCACTAGATTTGAACTCAAGTTCCTGACATTGAGTGTGTTGTTTTTCTGTTGATTATACAGCAAAGGTGACTTACCTGTAGAATCCCATCAGAGCACTCACTTTTACTGTTTGGTGGGCTTCATTATTGTAATTGGTTGTTTATTGTTTTGTTTTGTTTTTTTTCATAAAATTGATTTTTGGCTTTTTTCCCCACCCTCCATTTCCCTTTTGGTTTTATACAGCTTTCCTTTACCTCCATTAGTATAGCTAATTGAAAACTAACTACATTGGGGTGAAAGAACACCGCCTTGAGATGGCTAGAATGTGCAAATTTTTAGTTTTCCAGTCAAATTAATCTTGCATTTTATCAAAAGGAAAACTCCTTTTGAGAATTTTTTTTGGTTATTATTTTTTAGATTTTCAAATAATGCTTCCTGCGTTTGTCAGTTTTTAAAAATAGCCCTCTGAAAATGACAGTCACATCAACATGTAGGAATAGAATTGCAATGTGTAATTCTTTTTTTTATAATTTCACATTCAGTTGTTTTAATAAAATGGGCCTTCAAGAAACAATTTATCTTTTGTATAAGTTTATTTTCCATTATTTTTTCTTTAGAAAGCATTGTTTTTATTTGATGTAAGATTCCAGCTGGTGCACTCCCTTTAGAATTAAATTATTCCCATAAGATGATGATAGGACATGCTGAGGAAACCCTTGTATATAAGAGTGATTGTTTATTAAAAATTACAGTGAATATTTCTTCCATGCAGCAATAAAAGGAAAAATAGGAGTATTGTTGGTTGTTTTTAGTTTGTTTACTTTTCAACTGACAAGACAATCTTCTCTAGTTAATAAGCAAAGAAGTGAAATACCCATCAATTTTCATTAGCCTTGGAGTTGGATTCCTGTTATTATCACATTGTAGAAGTCAAAAAAAAAAAAACCTATGACCATGAGCGAATGTGATCCTAAATTAATTCTTTACCTGTTTCTTAGAAAAGTTGCCTTTCTAGTAGTCAACTTAAGTATGTTTGCATTTTTAAAGTTTGTTTAGCTAAACTATAGTTCTCATGAGAACATGGGCTTTGATTTCTATGTATGCCAGTAATTTTTGCAAGGAGAGAAACTTTGCTCTGTGGCCACTAGTGGTCTCACAAATGCTTATTTCTTTTCTTTTCCCTTAAAAATGACTATTGATGTCTTCTGTTTTTTATGTTATCATAGTTACTTACTCCTAGTGTCCCTCCTCCTTTCCTTCCTATAGAATCATCCATATCACAATTAGTACTTTTTAAAGAGGAAAAAGAAATCTGTACAACTGATTGATACATTGAAAAAAACCTGAAAATGTATACAATGTGTAATACTTGTGGATCCCCCACCTTCATGAAGGAATGACTTGGGAGTGCCTTCTCATACCTTCATTTGAGTTTTTAAAAGCAATTATTTTATTTTTTTCTCAATTGCATGTAAAACAATTTTTAACATTTTAAACATTTGATTTTTAAAATTTTGGTTCCAAAATCTCCCTCCTTCCCTTCCCATCCCTCTTTCTAAGATGGTAAACAATTTGATATAGTTTATACATATGAATCTTGTAAAACATTTCCATTTTAGTCATGTCAAGAAAGAAAATACAAACCAAAAAAAAAGAAGAAAAGAAAGAAAGAAAGGAAGGAAGGAAAGAGGGAAGGAGGGAGGGAGGGAAGAAAGGAAGGAAGGAAGGAAGGAAGGAAAGAAAGAAGGAAAGAAACCTATGAAAAAAATAAAGTGGGGAAACATTGTGCCTCAATCTTCATTCAGACTCCATCAGCTCTTTCTCTGGAGGTGGATGGCATTTTTCATCATGAGTTGTCTTAGTTCATTATATTATTGAAAATGTTACTCATTGTGATTAATCTTTATAATTTTGTTCATTTTTTTTGTGTGATTTCTTATACATTTTAGTCATTGTGTACACGTTTTTCTTGGTTCTACTTTTCTCTGCATGATGTAGAACTTTTCATGCATCTTTGTCATATTTATCATTTTTTACAGCTCAGTAGTATTCCATTGCATTCATGCACAATTTGTTTAGCCATTAGTCAATGGGTATCTCTTCTCCCCCACCCTCCACCTCCAATTTTTTTGCTATCAACAAAAAGTTCTGTGATAAAAAGTTGGGGGTTTTAAAAATTGCTGACTTTCTTTGAGTACATTACTTTTGAGTTCACGGAATCTTTGGTTCAAAGAGTATAAACATTTTGATCACTTTATTCAAATTGTTTTCCAAAAAGATTGCATCATTTCACAGTTTCACCAACAATGTGTGCTTATCATTTCATAACCTCTTCAACATTTACTACTGCCATTTTTTATCATCTTTGCCAGTAGACAGAAAATAAGGTTTTGATTTTTCATTTGTCTCGCTAGTGATTTGGAGCATTCTTTCATGTGTTTTCTAATATTTTGTAATTCTTCTTTTGAGAATTGTTCATATCCTCTGACTTTTTTTTTGTTAGAGAGTGACTATTAGTTATATGTGTTTTGAATTGTTTATTGTATATGTTGGATATATAACCTTATCAGAGAAATTTAATGCAAAAACTTTTTCCCATTTGACCATTTTCCTTCTATTCTATGCTTATTAATTGTGTACCCACAGAAGCAGTTATTTTCATACAATCAAAGTTATCTAATTTATCTTTTGCAATTGCCTCTATCTCTTTTTGGTGAAGAATATGCCTTCTGTCCAAAACTGTGAGAAATATATGATCTGCTTCTCTTTTAAATTTTTTTTAGTACTATAATCTCTAATATTAATGTCATGTATCCATTTAGAATGTATTATGGAATATGGGTATGTTGGTCTGAGCCTAATATCTGCCTGATGATGCTTGTTACTTTTCTTATAAAGGAGACTGAGTGATGAATTGTTTCTAACGTAAGTCCTGTGCTCAAAAAACAATTAAAAAGTGTAAATTTTGTTGTTGGATCAGCAAATGCCATATTTGAATGCAAATGTGAATAAATGTTGTTTTCAAGTTGTCTTTCAACTTTAAATCTATCATCCTATGTCTCATGTCAAAATCATTAAAACTTGAATTCTTTGGCTCCCCAGCCAGTGATTACTTTTGCTTTTGTGCCATATTTTGTGTACTGCTTATAGATTAGGTAGAACATTTGCCCTCAAGAAATGAAAAGGGAACATTTGGTCTTCAATCTTTCCAGTTTCCTGCATCACTTTTCACATTCCTGCTTAGTCAACATTATTTTATTTCCTTTTGAAGTCATTTGGAATAGAATCTCAGGTGTTTTTTCTTTTTTATCCATTTGCCTATCACTCTCTAACAAAAAAAAAGTCAGAGGATATGAACAATTCTCAAAAGAAGAATTACAAAATATTAGAAAACACATGAAAGAATGCTCCAAATCACTAGCGAGACAAATGAAAAATCAAAACCTTATTTTCTGTCTACTGGCAAAGATGATAAAAAATGGCAGTAGTAAATGTTGAAGAGGTTATGAAATGATAAGTAGATGTGTGAGGTATGTTGGTTGAGATGGAGATTGAGGTGGAGATGGTAACAGTTTTCAGAAAGTCAGTTGTTGTGGAAAGTGCTAGGTCAAGGACTTAAAACATTTCCTTTATACAAAAGGATACTTAAGTGATTTGTCCAATATTGTATTGGTAGTTAGTATTAGAAGAGGCTTTGGAACTTGAATTCTTTGGCTCCCCAGCCAGTGATTACTTTTGCTTTTGTGCCATATTTTGTGTACTGCTTATAGATTAGGTAGAACATTTGCCCTCAAGAAATGAAAAGGGAATATTTGGTCTTCAATCTTTCCAGTTTCCTGCATCACTTTTCACATTCCTGCTTAGTCAACATTATTTTATTTCCTTTTGAAGTCATTTGGAATAGAATCTCAGGTGTTTTTTCTTTTTTATCCATTTGCCCATCACTTTGTCAATCACTTTACCAACTCAGCATCCCACTTCCCATTATTTGATCACTATCCCAATTTCTCTCTTCATTTCAGGAGCGTCCTCTTACTTACCTCATTCCTTGTGAGTCAGCAAATGTGAATAGAGTCATGCTTATATTTGTCATGTAGATTGTATTAAAATGCCTCTTTGACCAAAGTCATGCTTACTGAGCCAGATTTTTGTGGTTTTCTATTCATGGCAAATGTGGCAGAGATTTTGAATGAACAGAGAGTCTTAGATCATGGCATTTAGGTTGGAAACTATTGGGAAGCAGAGATTAATCAACTCTTTAATTCAATAGGCATTTATCAAGTACTTAATTTTGTTCCAGACATTGTGTTGGACCTTGAAGGACATAAAAAAAAGTAAATATCTTACTCTCAAGGATCTTCAAAGCTTAGGGATGTCTAAGAAGATTTATTAGATAAAAAATTGCTTTTGTGCCTAGTACAATGCCATAAATAAATATTAGATAAAAATTAGCAGCTTAGTGGTGATGAAGAAAGCAACATTGGGTTGAGAAGTAATCTTTATCACTGATTTTGATAAGGCATTATATTTGTCATTTCATTTGATCTTTGTGAGGTCAACACTATGGTCTTAACATTTCTATTTTCCATGAAAGGACAATGGAGTTTGGAGTGATGTTACTTTCCCATCATCAAATGTCTAGTTAGTACAAGTGTCAGAGGAAGAGTGTGAAAAAGTACCAGGTTTATGGTAAATCTTTAGTACAGAACTAAATACAATTTTTCTCTATTTTTTTGCCTCTTAGTCTTTCTATTTCTCTGTCTCTCTCTATATATATCTGTCTCTCTCTGTTTCTCTGTGTCTCTGTCTCCTTTTCTCTTTCTCTCTGTGTTGTTATTGTTAATTGAATGATTGTGTTTCTAAAAATCTTATTAACTCTCTCCCTCCTTAACAGTGGAAATATTGTGAGACACTTGACAATTCTCAGGGATTGGATAAGTAATCTACTTTTGAATAGCTTAGTTTCATGGCTCCATGTGACATCTTACTTTTTGCTATAATAGGGGAAATATCATGATGCTTTTAGAATTGTTATACATTGGACAAATACATTACTTTTGAATAGCTTAGTTTCGTGGTTCCACATGATATCTCACTGTTAACTATTCAGAGGAGAACTATTACTTATTTCATTATTTCTAAAACTTGTTTAACAATTTAATTTTAAACCCCTACAGAGATATACCTTACATAAAAATTGTACTTTAGGATATTTAATATTTATGAGCTTTACATTTCTATGCAGTAGTAATAATAAAAAGTATTTGCTGTATTCTCAGTAAAAGCCTCTTTTTTTTTTTTTTTACAAAGTAGTAAGTTACAGAAATTATCTACATTACCATAAAAAAAGAAAAAGAAAAAAATGGCATTAAGTAGACCTTTAGTAGAGGCTTGTTTTGCTGTACAAAAAGAATTGGACTTTGAAATAGTGTACAATTATCCTGTGAAGGAAATCCATAATACAGGCAGACAAAATCTTGTGTTCTTTATTTTTCTCCCTTTCTCCCCTCTTTCCTAGACACTAAGTAATTCAATATAAGTTAAACATGTGCAATTCTTCTAAACTTATTTATTTCCATATTTATCATACACAACTATTTAATCCAGGTTCTCTCTTCCACAAAAACTAATAGTACAGTACAGTGTATACATACATGACTATCATACAAAAGGCATTTAATAAGTGCTTTGAAAACAAAGTGATAGGGACTCAACCTGTGATTTCACTGATACGACAATATACAGAGGAAGAAACTCCCTCTTCACTAACAATACAGACTAGTACTTTCTCAACAGCTTAAATCTTAAAAAGTTCTTAAAGTATTGAGACTTTTAGTGACATAATCAGTATGGCAAAGGTGGGACATAGGTCTTCCTCACTGTAAGACCAGTCTCTCTGGAAATGAATGGTGATTGTTATTATTTTTTTTAATCTGAGGCTGGGGTTAAGTGACTTGCCCAGAGTCACACAGCTAGGAAGTGTTAAGTATATGAAGCCAGATTTGAACTCAAGTCATCCTGACTTCAGGGCTGGTGTTCTTTTTTTAATTAAAAAAAAAATTATTTAGTTGATTTTTTTTTTAACAGTATAAGGACTAAAGTCTATCTAGTACAATAGGGCATATTGATTAGCAAATTTATGGATTATTTTTTGTTTACATTTTTCTTATTGTCAAATATTGATCAGGATTTTGGCATATGAAAGCAATAATAGAGTCTAATAGAAAAATATTATGCACTATTAGTCATATGAAATGCAAATAGACTTTAGGTTATAAATGACACTGTGAAGACAAAGTCTACTTAAGTAATTAGCTATTGGAATAGAAAAATAAACAGAAACCGTAATTCACCATTCCTACCAAGTTGGAATATCTTCAAGTACAAACCTGATGACAGATATGCCTCTTTTGTCTATAGACTAACACTGCCTAAGTCTAGAGAGGCTTGTCATCTAAGAATTGTGCCCCCAAATGATTTAAATGCAAATTAATTTCATTCCTATGTGGCATCCTGCTTCATAGAATGGAAGGGAAAAGGTTCTAAGATTTTTTTTTTCTCTTCATCCATTTAAAAACTATGTATCAAAAGTTAAATTAACTTGCCAGTATCTAGTGAATTGATTTGTAACTGGAAGAAGTAAACAGTTGCCAAGCTAAGCTTCTCCTTGTAAATGGAAAGAAAATCAAAACACTTTGAAATTAATGGTGGCACAATATAGTGGAAAAAGATGTGAATTTGGAGTCTGAGAACCTGGATTCCTATTTCACCTCTGACACTCCCTTTGTGTCTTTGACGAAGTCATTTGGGCCTTGAGAATCTCAGTTTGCACATATTAAATGAACAGGCTGTACTAGACTTTCTCTGAAAACTTCTATCTCTTGATATATGATCCTATACCTTTAGGACCTCATTTTACCATTATGGGTTTCTGTGTCTACATCCACAAAATAAGGGGTTAGTCTAGAGGCCCTGAGATCCTTTCTTTTTGGGAGAGAAGGTAATTGGAGTTAAGTGACTTACCAAGGTTCACTCAGCTGCTGAGTGTCTGAGGCTGTAATTTGAATTTAGGTTCTCCTGACTCAATACTCTTTATATTATTCCACCTAGGTGCCTTCCCCCCTCCTTTCAAGCTCTAAATCTATGATCTAGATCTGTTTTCTATGTTCTTCTGATCCTCTGAATAAAGAAGTTAGTAGAATTGGTTTCAGCATAATGCTCAGAGTAATGAGAAGTGTCATTTGGGGAGACTCCTAATCATTATAATAAATGACAAACAGACCTCTGTGAAGAAAACTGCAGCTGATATGAGGAAGTAAGGAAATTCCAAGATTACCAAGACTCCAATGTGAAAGTAGTTATGGGAACAAATGGTGAAAATTATGTTGGAAAATACAGGTTTTTATCAAAAATAAATGAAGTAAACCAAAAAATTATAGAATGGTCAGAATTCTCATTCTTGAATGCCATGAATATATTACATAAAAAGGAATAAGAAGAAAGTGAATATGGTAGCCTTTTTTTTAAATTAATTTTATAATTATAAATTTTTTTGACAGCATATATGCATGAGTAATTTTTTTTATAACATTATCCCTTGTATTCATTTTTCCAAATTTTCCCCTCCCTCTCTCTACTCCCTCCCCTAGGTGACAGGCAATCCTATACATTTTACATGTGTTACAGTATAACCTAGATACAATATATGTGTGTAAATCCAATTTTTTTGTTGCACGTTAAGTATTGGATTCTGAAGGTATAAGTAACCTGGGTAGATAGACAGTAGTGCTAATATTTTATATTCACTTCCCAGTGTTCCTTCTCTGGGTGTAGTTGTTTCTGTCCATCATTGATCAGCTGGAAGTGAGTTGGATCTTCTTTATGTTGAAGATATCCACTTCCATCAGAATACATCTTCATACAACATTGAAGTGTACAGAGATCTTCTGGTTCTATTCATTTCACTCAGCATCAGTTCATGCAAGTCTCTACAAGCCTCTCTGTATTCCTCCTGCTGGTCATTTCTTACAGAGCAATAATATTCCATAGCCTTCATGTATCATCATTTACCCAACCATTCTCCAATTGATGGACATCCATTCATCTTCCAGTTTCTAGCCACTACAAAAAGAGCTGCTACAAACATTTTTGAATATGGTAGCCTTAAATGATATTAACTAACTTTGCACATGGTACACATAGCTGGTTAGAGATTCAGCAGTTATCAGTGGAGACAAAAGTGATGTCATAGACTTTCTAGTCCATAAGGGCAGACCAATGGCCTGAAGTAAGGGAACCTGTAAACTAGTATAGGGCCAAAAGGTAGAAAAGCCAATTGCATAAAAAGTGAGCGTCATGCCTCTTTGTGAGTTGCTAAAGAAATTATTTTTAGCCTATTGGAAAAACGGTAAAATGCAAGAAGCTTTGGGAAAGGTCCAGAAGACAGGGATAAGAGTCAGGTCAGACAAACTGGCACCCCAGTAGGGTAGAATTCTTGAAAGTCAAAAAAAGAATGGGCTTTTCTCAGCCACATAGTTAGGGGCAAGACGTGATTCTTGCCAATTCGATGGCTAAGAAGCAAAGAAGATATTTGTAGAAACTATGAAAGTTAGGGAACATCTGTACTTTAGACCTAGATGTAAAAATCGAGGAAGTCAGTACTAGAAGAGCCAAGATACCTATAACTTTGCCAAATTGAATTTATCAGCTAGAAAAAAAAAAAAAAAAAAAAAAAAACTAACTGTGGTCATACCTAGCTGGCTGACTTTAGAATAAAATATAGGGTTTGAGAAGAGAGCCATATAGCTCCCTGTGAACAGGTATGTGAGATTGTGATTGTTTTAAAAGACTTATGTGACTTTGAATTTTTTCTTCAGTTGCTATGGAAACCACCTTGTAAAAACCATCTTGTTTAAAAAAAAAATTATTTATTTATTTATTTTTCTGCAGTACATAGTACTAAAATTCCTTCAGAGCAACTGAAATGATAGTATATTATCTTTAGGGAGCTGGAACAGGCAAACATTGGGCCTTCCCCGTAAGTCACATTAGGTATTGAAAGTAACCAATTCAATTTTAAATACTTGTTAATGGTGACTAAATGAGATGTTGGAGCTTGAAAACCCACAGTGAAACAGTGCCTTGCCTCAAGGAACTTTAATTATAGTAGGACAGAGGAAGGACAGGTTCAGTGTGGATGTGATTGATAGAACATGAAGACAGATTAGTACAATAGTGAGTAGGGAATAAATGAATGAAAAAACTAAACAATCATGTGTTAAGTACTTACTAAATGTCCGGTTTTGTGGATTCAAATTCAAAAGTGAGACAGATTTTCTCCTTAGGCTACTTACATTGTCCTGGAATGGGTGTGGGAAAGGTTATATATAGCATGTTCACAGATAAGTAAATAAAAGATACATGAAGTAAAATAAAATGCAAAGTGAATTGGTGCTGGGAGTGAGACTAATAATGGGGGATTCAGGAAAGGCTACTTGAGGGATGCTTCTTTAGCTGATGAGAGTAGAAGGCAGAGAGAAGTGGGGAGAACATTTTAGGCATGGAGTATCACCTCCAAAGACAGAGGTGAGGAATATGACTAAGTCACTCTGACTGGGCTGCAGTGTGTTTGAAAGGGAAGTATAATATATAGTCAGTTTGGAAAAATAGACTAGAGCAAAATCATAAAAGGCTTAAAAGCCAAATAGGAGTTTTCTGATGCTAGAGGCAAAAAAGAAACACTAAAGCTTCTTGAGGAGGAGAGGAAAAAAACTGTTATAAGATTTGAGCTTTGGAAGTATCAATTTGGTAGCTGTTTGGAGAATGGATTTGAGAGGGGAGAGTATCAATCCAATAATCTATTACAGTAATCTGCCACCTCACTTAAGTATAAGTAGCAAAAAAAAAAAAAAAAAAAAAAAAAGGCAGGGGGGAAAAGAGTATTATGAGAATATAAATGTTAAGAAATTGTAACTGATTGGATGGAGGAGAGGGATGAGCCTGTATATAGATTCTGTATGCCAGGTATGCGAAATACTTTACAAATGTCTCATTTGCTCCTCATAATAATCATGTGAAGTAGATATTATTATTATTATCCCCGTTTTGCAGCAAAGGCAAACAGGGGTTAAGTGACTTGCTCAGTATCACACAACTAATAAGTATCTGAGAAAAGATTTTAATTCAATACCTTTTGATTCTAGGTCCACTTCCTATCACCATGTCACCTTGGTGCTTAAATGGGGTGAATAGTAGATGAGTGAAGAATTAAGGATTGCATGTAGTTTGTAAACCTAGGTAACTGAAAATGATATTGCCCTTTAAAAAAAATGCAAAGTTAGGATGAGTGGTGGATTTAGGGGGAAAGATACTTTCATTTTTAGTTATGTTGAATGTGGAATACCTATGCTACTTCCAGATGGAGCTGTTCAAGTGGAAGATTCAGAACTGGTGCTCAGGAGAGATTAGTTAAAGATCTGTTATAAAGATTTGGTCTTTATCTGCCTGGAGAGGTTAGTTGAAACCTTTGGAGGTTCCACTGTAATTTGTGGGATCGTTGAATGAAAGTGTTTAGAGGGAGAGGCTAAGAGAGAACCCTGTCAAGATTAGAATTGTTCGTTTTAAAAAGAAGCACTGAATAAGATTGGTCAGAGGAATAGGAAGGAGAATTAGGGGAGAAAAATGTCATGAAACCACAGAGGAGAGAATATTTAGAAAGAGGGAGTGGTCTCATTTTCAAATGTATACATCAAGAAGTATTAGTACTGAGAAAAAGATCATAGCATATAGCATTAAAGAGATCATTTGTCACCTTGGAAAGAACAGCTTCAAAAAACCAAACAATTGTGAATAAAATATCAGAAAGAGATATAGGAACATCTGAAAAGGGAGAAAACTGGAGGGGAGTATAGGGAATCAGGAATATGTCCATGAAATGTCAGCATTTGAGCTAAAACTTGAAGAAAGGTAAAGAATTGGCAAAGTGAAGATGAGGTATTATATTTTTAGTATAGACATGGGAATGGATGGTTTAAGAAATATCAGGCAGGCCAGTGAGACTGGAAGAGGAATATTGTGAAATAAGGCTATGAAGGCTATAGTTGGCTGAGTGATTTGGTCAGACCTGTACCTGCAGAAGATTATTTTGACAATTATGGAAAGGACAGATTGGAGAAAAGAGAAGCAAGGAGAAACTGGAGGAAGGGAAAAGAGTAAGCATTTTTGTAGCATCTACTAAGTGGCACTTTTTTTTTTTTTTTTTTTTCAAATATAATTTCATTTGATCTTCCTTCCCTGAAGCAATATCAATTTTCTCCCTATTAGCAATGGATGTCCCTGCAGGCCAGTATTCTGGTTATTTTATGTATTTTCACTATACATTCTCCTTGGTTTCTCTTCAGTTTGATTATCATCTCTATGCTGCTTACTTTCAGATCTATAAATTCATTCCTAAGTTTTCTTCGAACTCCAGTCCAATAGCTTCAAATGCCTAATCTACATTTCTGACTTAATGTCTCATTAGAATCTCAAATATAGCATATCCAAAGTGGAATTCTTCTCTACCCCCATTTCCCAATCTATCGTCTCTCTAAAAATTTCATTTTTGGTTGAGGATACTATCATCTTTTCAGTCAATCAAATCAACTTGCTCCTATTTCTCATTGCTGGTTTCCATCCACTTGCAAGTTCCTTTCATTCTTTTTCCACAGCACTTTTTTTTTTTTTTTTTTTTTTGACTAGGATTATTGCAGTAAGCTCCTAACAGGTCAAAGATATCTAGCAGTATAGTGGACATGGCACTAAGTCTGGAGTTGGCAAGACCTGAGTTCAAATGTAGCCTCAGATACTGTGTGACCGCGAGTAAGTCACTTAGAATAAATTCCTGAAAGAAACAAGAGGGAATGTGATTAAGGGCACATGCAGTGGATCCAATCTTAGCAAGGATGAAAGTTCTGAGGTGAAATGAGGATTAGTAGTGAAATAGAGCAATCGAGATGGGAAGCAGAAAAGAGCAGGGAGAGATACGGCAAGATACTTGTAGCTAGAATCTAATAAGAAATAGAAGCCAGCCAGAAGAAGAAAAAACTACTAAGGCTTGTCATGTGTCAGGCACTGTACTAAGCTCTAAGCATACAAATAAAAATGAAGTAGCCTTTACCCTCTATAAACTTACATTCTAAAGAAGGAAACAACCCAAGACAGAGAAATGTGTTTTGATCTGGGAAGTTACTGCAACAGAAGAGGGGAAAATAGACAACTAAAAGATCTTTTCCAAAAGAAATGATAGTGATGGATTGATTATGCTTCTCAAAGCAAGAACTGTCTTTTTAGTGTTAGGACTTTTTCTTTTATTTAATGGTACCCATAAGCATTTCAGTAAAAATTTTAAAATGAAATTTCCTTTACAACATAAAGTCTTTGCCTTGAAGCCTGGCATTTTATAAAAGGCAAGCTAATAGCCTCTGTTTTTAGCTGCTTTTAGTTGGTTGAAGACAAATTCTTGGAGCTCTTAGTCATTTCACATGTTAGGAGTAACTCAATTAGCATGCCCATTTACATGCATTTTAATAGAATTATTGAATCATTTTGTTTCCTTTATGTGAGAAAAGGTTGGATGAGTGGAACAAGAAAGAGTGAACTGACATTAGGGCTGAGGGAGAATGTGAATTTGTTAATTAGTCCAAGAAGATAGTGGCCATACCTACTCACTTCAAAATCAAGCTTCATGTTTAACCATTTAAATTTAGTAAATAAACTCTATCCCTTTACTGAAGTCCCTTTTTTTATTGTTCTTGTTTCATCAACGTTAAGTTGGACTTTTGGAGAATACATGTAGCATAATACAAACTGTAGAAGAATATATCAAACTGAAACTACTTGTACTACAAACCCATAGGACCAAAGATTTTCTCAGAGGACCAGCCCACCTTGTTTCTGAGATCATCACCAGAGGTTTGTCTTCTAGGTGATGGAATTTTTTCAGTTTTAATAACTCATGAAATACCTATTGCATGGTCTAGTGTTGGGCCCTTTAAGTCTCTGTACTGCTCTTCTCTGCTCCAACAGTAGCTTGTTCTTTCTATTCACACACACAAAAATATGCTTTAAGCATTGGAGCCACAGAAAGACACGATTAATTTAAGTTCCATATTATTGGAATAGAGACAATTTCTTAATCATTGCCAGGAAATGGAGCCAATTTCCTTCTTGTTGCTCTAGAACATTGTCCTTGTAAAATTTACAAGTAATGGTGAACAGCTTCTGTCTCTATGCTTGTGTCATACAGAAAATTATATTGCTTCCCCTTTGAGATGTTGGTCTTTGAACAGAAAGGAACATGTCTCAAAATTCACCAATGTTGGGAGTTTGTCCTTTGGAATCTTAAAATTTCCAGCAAAGCACCCAGCAAGATGTTACTTCTGGTTTTCTGGTGTCTTATTATTATCCTCCTTCGAAATTTCACTTTGCAGTGGACATTATTTTATGCTATGGTGGGGGATGGAGGCATGTTATTATACTTGTTAATTCCAAATATTTGTTTGAACTGCATCTTAACACATAAAATAACAGATAAAGAACTTTCAACTCTTAATACTATATAAATGCCAGCTATCATCATCATTATCATCACCATCATCAGCCATTTAAAAATATTATTAAAATAATATTAAACTAAAAGAGAAAGTCATAGTGTGGGGCAGTCACTGTAGTTAATACTCATTGCAAATGAATAATTAAAATAAGGAAGATGACTTGATTAATTCTTTCTTAAGAGGAAATTTAAAATCTTACAATTCTGAGATCCTTAGAGACATCAGCTTTGGATCATTTATCCACGACGATCAGATTGTGCTCCCAAGTACTGTCTTTGTGTGCTAATTTGGTAGTCTCTATAAAATGAATATGTCTTAGTCATAGATCTGTGCAGCACAAATCACAAGTCACATTATGGTTAACTTCAGCATATGTCTATTTTCTGTTTATTAATGGAGATTTTTTAAAAACTCTATCTTTAGTTTCACTAACATAGGGATCTCTGGCTGAGGGAACTCCCTTTGCCTAAGGGATGGGCACTAACTCTGCAATTATAATCTTAGAAAGTTGCCAGGGACCTTGAGAAGTTATGTGATTTGCTGAAGTCATATGGCCAGCCAAGTACATGTCCAAAGCTGGACTACCTAGGTAGGTCTTTCTCACTCCAAAGCCAGTTCTCTATGCACTATGACATTACTTCTCCATAGGGACTTAAATATTCAGAGCCCCAACCACTCATAACCCTTTGGTTTCATTGTTTCCTTTTAATATATGGTAACACAAAGGATATGGTAACACAAAGTGCATACTTCTGGTAGAAAAGAGGAAGCATAGTGTAATTAATAAAGCACTGGACTTGGAGTCTGAAAGATTAGTTTATCACTTGAAACACTTATAAGATGCATTATCCTGGGCAAGTCATATAACCTCTCTCCTTCCAGCTGTGCTCCTGTTGTTCTCCCTCCTCTCCCTTCCCCTCCATCCCCAGTTTTCACATCTGCAAGGTAAGGGTAATGATTTCACTTTACAAGATTTCTGTGTGAATCAAATAATATATGTAAAATACATTTTAAATGTTAATGCTCTGTGTGTGTGTGTGTGTGTGTGTGTGTGTGTGTGTGTGTGTGTGTGTGTGTGTGTAAGCAATACTTAATATTATTGTCAACGAAGATGGATAGTTCCTGGTTTTTGCTTATACCCTTTTTTTTACAATTTTTGGGTATTTCTGGAAGAGATAAGAATATGACCAGATCTCTTAAGTTTAAAATGCTGAAGACTACTAGTTTTTCTTTCCATTATGATTTGCAGTAAAGAATGGGAGTAGTTTCTTCAAGTTGAGGATCCCTGAATTAAACATTGGTGAATTACAGTTTCATAGATGTCAAGCAGACCTCAGTGGCCTTCTACTTAAACCAACACTTATTTTACAGGTGAGGAAGCCAGAATCCAATGATCCAACTTGACTAAGATTATCTGAATGGGTATGATGTGATTTGAATCCAGGCCCTCTTATCCCAAAGCTGACATTCTTTACATTGTATTTCTCTGCTTTCTAGAGGGGAAGGGAAAATCTTAACTGATGACTGGATAACATAACTATGAAATGTGTAGGAAGATAATTAAAAAAAAAACCCTAAGAGTCGTAGGGAAAGTTGTGAGTTATAGTGCAGTGCTAATGAATAAGGGTTTTGTGGGGGAAGGACCTTTTGTTTCTATAGAAAGAATTGCCTTTGAATAAATGGGAGCTGATCCAGATTTGCTTACTTCCATTTGTGAAGTAAATCTATTTATTCTAAGAATAAACCAGTCCTCCTTCAAATGTTAATGGTGAGGATGCTGTCAGTATAGATTTATTGGTAATTCATTGTCTTCCATCCTGGAAATTGGCAGAGATGACAAAAAGAGGAATGTTGAAGAATTGTGGAAGTAGATACACTAGTGCATTATTGGTGGAATTGTAAAGTGGCACAACTGTTTTTGGAAAGCAATGTGAAATTCTGCAAATAAACTGATTAACATTTTCATAACCTTTGGTCCAGAACCCAAGGAGGCCATGGCTAAGAAGAAAGTCTTAATATACATCAAAAAATTTATAGAAGCTTTTTTTTTGTGTGTGAGTGCAAAGAATTGGAAACAAAGTAGATGCCTGTTGATTGCAAAAATAACTAAATACATTTTGTGAAATGGATGTAATAGAATATTGCTCTGCTATAAGAAATGACCAGTGTAATGAATACAGAGAAAAATGGAACATCTATATAAACTGATGCAGAGTGAAGTAAGCAGAGCCAAGGGGAAAAAAACAAACAAACAAACAAAAAAAAACAATGACAATTAAAATGTAAAGAAAGAAATGGAAGTGGAAGAAAACTTAAAAAAAAAAAAACCTACCAAAAAATATAGAATTATAAAGAACAAGCATATCTTGAAAGGAAGACATTGAGAAGACACCTCCCCTCCATTCCTTTGCAGAGATAGGACATTCATAAATAATGTTTGTTGCTCACATTTTCAGATTTTTTCAATTATAATTATACTGTACTGTTATTTGTATATGTATACTAATTATACTGTAAATCAAAAGTGATTGTTTTAAAATTATAAAGAATAAGCTTGGTTAGGAGGAAGAAATATGAGAGTACAAATCCATGTTATTCCTTTGCAGAGATGAGATGTCTACAAGAATTATACATTGTACATTTTTTGAATTTTTCAGTGAACTGATCAGTTACACTGTTTTTCTTGCTCTTTTTCTTGTTTGTCTTTTAAAATACTATTTAACATAAGAGATGGCTGTTAGAAAGAAAAGGGAGCAATAACAGTGGAAATTATGGTAGTGTCAAAATAAAAATCATAAATAAAAGCTTTTATTTTAACATGTAAACTTCATAGATTAATAGAACTGAAAGCACCTCCCATTAGTAATCATCTAGTTTACTTCTCAATTTATTCTTCATATGAAGACACTGAATCTCAATGAAATTGTGACTTGCCTTTGAGAGTGCAGTCTGCCTAGTAAGTAATGCAAGGTCATTCAGTGAGCCTAAGGATTAGTTTTCCTGATTCCTGATTTTTTCCACTTCAGTACCATTTACTTGACATTGGTGATGTGGAATAAAAGTCACTTAGCTAGAGTTTGCCCTTGCTGCAGCATGCTGGAAAAGTATTTCTTTAAGGAAGTGGCTTTTTGAGTTGTGTACAGTTGCCTGCCTCTCTGTGGAATTCCCAGGATTCTGAACCTAGAGCTGGCTTTGATTCCAGATAGATTATGCTGAGATAGCACAATTTCTTCAAAGTATCTCCAGCACCAATCATTTCACTTTGTTCGCCTTCACACCAAGATATGAAGTTGATCTGTGGTTCAATGGAAGCATACTGAGGTGAGCAGGGAGAAGTACTTGGAATATTGTGGGCTGGGTGAGAGAACAGTGAGTGATTCAACTTCCCAGCCCCCCTCTGGAGCTGCTTTTCCTTGTACATTCCTCTTCTTTGCCTACTCCTTTCTACTTGGAGTGCTTTTTTCTTTTTTTTATGTTTCATCAACTAAAATAATTTTAGAAGGGACCTAGAAGATCATATATTCTATTGTGCTTGAAGCAATCTATTTAAACCTCAGTGATAACAGCAAACTGTGATTTGAACTTGGCCCAATGATTAGTACGTATGTCAAAGGTACTTGCAAATCATGATTCTAGGTGCACGGTTTAGATACCTGACTATTCTTATAAGATCTTGTCTCTTGTAGCAACATTGGGTAGTTATTATACTTAAACCAATAGTGAACATTTTCCCTTTTCAGTGAGAGAGAAGAGCTGTAACTTGGCTAATAGGAGGGAATGAGTAAGGAAAAGCAGAGCTTTGTGAATGTGATGTTCAGAAAGCTATCATAACCCTTCAGGAAAAAAAGGAGAGAGAATAAGGCAGTAAGAACAAGAGTAATTTTGAATCTCCAGGCATATAAATAATGACCTTGGGAGTGGTGCAGATGAGGTGAATGTTGTGGGCTTAGAAATTAGCTTGAGTATTATGTTTTGAGAATTTGGTGGGGAATTAGATGCTCAGGTTTGACTAATAGCGCCGGCTGGAGGCAAAGGTTGAGCTTGAAACATGGCTATTGATCGAAACCCACATGGCTTGCAGGAATATTGTGTAATGTGTTTGAAAATAGCAAAGGAATAAGAAATGGGCAGTTTTAGTTGCTTTTGTTTTTGTGTTGTAATTCTATAAACAGCAGTCCAAATGCCTTTAGCCAGGCATCCCTGAAAACACACACACACACACACACACACACACACACACACACACAGAGCAGGCATTTAGCTCTATCAGAGCTGCTTGGAAGGGTGTATAGGAAGGAGAGCTTGTCGCTTCTGTAACTGTGATGTAAAGATGTCACCAGGGAGTTGTATAGCAACCCTAAATCTCAGGATGTAGAAGGTCCATAGGAGGGGAGCCTGCATCAAAACCCCCAGCTCTGAAAAGAAGTTGGACTGCAAGAAGAGACTTCTCCCCTCTCATCATACGAGACTGTTAGCCTCAGTTCTAAGGTAGGTTTAATGCAAGAGAGTTTCTCTAATATATGTGTTTTTCCCAGGATAATCTTGAAGGAGAATGTAGTGTTTTAAAATCACTGACTGATGTTCATTTGCCTTAAGGCTTGGCAGGGAGAGAGAAATCCAGAGAAGCCTTGGCCTCTCCAGTAGACTGCTATGACTTGTGAAGGGAGATGAGAGAGGAAGGTTAAAATACTGCAAAGTCACAGTGCATTCCCTGACTCTGTGTCTGCAGCCAGCTTTGGTTGTGGCCATACAGCACTGTACCGGGGGACTCTGGTAACCAGTTCAATACAGTTTGACGGGAACCTTAAAATGGCAGCTGAAGTATTGGGGCTTAGAGAGAATATATTTCTTTAGTTAGACATGAAAAGAAAGTTGGTCACCAATTTCTTTGGATAACAAATAGATAATTTTCCAGCTTCAGAATGGAATTGATTCCTGCTGAGATATTTTAGCTACTATGCTTTTATATGCTAAAAAAGCTGGAATGTCTGCATGTGGATTATATATGAAAATCCTCAGTTCCAGGCAGGTTTCCCCAACCATCCAACTTCACCTCTGAATGAAGCATTTCATTCTGCAAGTAATTATGTCAAGTAATATATGCTCAAACTGTTAGTGTCAGCTTGAAGCCCATAGTTGTGTAAAGATCTATACTAGACTTGTATGTACAAAAATGAAAAGCTGTACAGCCTTTGTCATTAAAGAGAAGCTGCCTGGGAGAGTGGAAAGAGTTTGGGGCTTAGAATAAAGAGAGACTCATCTCTGACTGGTTAAGTAGCTGTAGAATGACCATGGACAAGTCATTTAAGTTCTTGGAAATTTGTTTCCTCCTCTGAAAAATGGGATGATAATAATACCTGTAGTATCTACGGTATCTCATACTGTATATATAATACCTGTAGTATCTAAAGTAGATACTTTACACAGTTATTGAGAGGATCTGATGAAGCTGTGAATGTAAACCATTTTGTAAATTTTAAAGTACCCTATGATTTCGGTTATTGTTCTTGAACTCAACTGGGAGAGTAAGACTTGTATGCAAATAAGACACCTGGTAAAAATGTGTTATACGGGAAAGGAGGAGGGAGTTAGACCAAGGGCTATAAGAAGACAGGAAGGTGGGAGAGTTGATTTTCAGCTGAGCAATCCTGAGAAGGCTACCTGAGGGAACTGCAGCAAGAGAAGGATGTGGAGTCAGACAAGTAGTGCCTTCTAGGTATGAATGCAAAGAGGGAGAAGAGAGGACAGGTTGGGATGGGGGAACCATAGGGAGTGTAGTTTCATCAGAACATAGAATAGGTAAGGGAGAACAGAATGAAATCAGACTGGACAGATGGGTTGTAGCCACATTATGGAGGCCTTAAAATAGCAGGCTGAGTGGTTGGTGTCAAATTAAATAGACTACAGAAGTCAGGAGATTTGACTCAAACCAAATATTTATAGTAATGTTTGGATTATCTGTAGTTATAGATTATCAACATCAATACTCTTCCCTTTCATGTAGATAATTGGATATTGACCAGTAACGCCTGATCTTGGCAACTGTGAAAGGAATATTGCTGATTAATATGATGGAAGGAGATTGCTCTCTACTTCATGTGGGATATGCTGTGATAACCCTAAATGACCACATAAACTTCAATAACTACTGGAGGTTATTTTTGATCTTTTATTAGATAAATGGTTACTACAGCAACCCTTTACCCTCATAAATGGAGAAGATACTGAAGTCTCTTGCTAGTAATTGAAATAAGTTTTATTTAGAAGCATGACGATAATAATGATGGTTTTTGTTGTTCATTTGGTTTAATTGTCTTTGACTCTTTGTGACTGAATTTATAGTTTTCTTGGTAAAGGTAATGGAGTGGTTTGCCACTTTCTTCTCCATCTCACTTTATGGAAAAGGAAACTGAGTCAGTTATAGTTAAGTGACTTACCCAGAGACACACAACTGATAAATGTCTGAGGTTAGCTTTGAATTCAGGAAGATGAGTCATCTTGACTGAAGGTTCTACACTCTATCCACTGTACCTCCTAGCTGCCAAAATATAGGAATAAATAGAACTTTCTGTAATATCCTAAATTGGTGCTGCTGTTGTTCAGTCATTTCAGTTGTGCTTGATTCTTCCCCATTTAGAGTTTTCTTGGCAAAGATTGGGGAGTGCTTTCCCATTTCCTTCTCTAGCTCATTTTACAGATAAGGAAACTGAGGCAAACGGGGTTACATTGACTTGTCCAGGGTCACACAGCTAGTCTAGATTTGAACTCTCAAAGATAACTCCAGGCTCTCACTCTATACATTATGGCGCCACCTAGCTGTCCCATTCAGTGATGCTATGTGCATATTGGTGGTACATCCCATACCTCCGGGGCACCTTACAGGCATTTAGTCCTACCCTGACTTTTTACAGATAAAGAAATTGAGAGTTGTGTGCTGCTCCAAGTCACATGGGTAGTAATAACAGGCATTATTTGTAGCTCAGGTCCTTTGATTTGAGGGCTTGGATTGCAATCCCTACCTCACTGTGTGAGCTATGTGACCTTGGGCAGATTAGTCCCAGTTCCCTCGTTTTCTTTTGTTTTGTTTTGCTGAGACAAGTGGGGTTAAGTGACTTGCCCAAAGTCACACAACTGGGAAGGGTTAAGTGTCTGAGGTCACATTTGAGCTCAGGTCCTCCTGACTTCCTGGCTGGTGCTCTATCCACTGCACCATATAGCTGCCCCCAGTTCCCTTGATTTTAAAATGAAGAGGTAGATTAGGTGACACTGAAGTTCCTTACTAGCTCTAAGTCTTGTGACCCTGTCTGCCTGAAATTTTTTGGAGTCTTTTTGACTAAAAAATGTTAGCTGCTGTTATGGATTTTCAAGTCAAGTGCTGATAATTGTAAAGCTCAAGTTAGCCATTTAATTTTTAATGGGCTTTTTTCTATTTTTTTCAATAAGAGAATAGAAAGTGATGAAAATGTTTAAGCTACATAGAACATGGGCTTATGATTAAAAAAAAAAAAACCCAAAACTGTAGAAACTACAGTGTCAGTTTGATTCAAATGTAATTTTCTCCCAAAGATATATGTATTCCCTCTCCTCCTTTCCCTCCCCTTTTATTCCTCTTTAGCTTTCTCTCTCTCTCTCTGTCTCTCTCTGTCTCTCTCTCTCTCTCTCTCTCTCTCTCTCTCTCTCTCTCTGTCTCTCTCTCTCTCTCTCTCTCTCTCTCTCTCTCTCTCTCTGTCTCTCTCTCTGTCTCTCTGTCTCTGTCTCTGTCTTTCTCTCTCTCTGTCTGTCTTTCTCTCTCTCTCTCTGTCTCTCTCTCTCTCTGTCTCTCTGTCTCTCTCTCTCTCTCTCTCTCTCTCTCTCTCTCTCTCTCTCTCTTTCTCTCTCTCTCTCACACACACATACACACACACACACACACACACACACACACACACACACACACACACACACACTCCGATCCTCAGCTTAATTGTATCTATTTTAGGTTGTAGAAAGAATGACACATGTATCTTGATGATTTTTTAAAGAAATGTATGTGAGTTTACGTAGTATTTCATTGTAAAGAAAATCTCTAAGAACATCAATGAACATCAGGATGAGCTCATTTAGAGAAAGGTCCCCTGCTCTCTCTGACATCATGTTCTGGGTGCAATTATCATTCACAAAGGAAGTTTATGCTAAGTTGTTGCCAGGGTACCTTCAATGCCTTTGTTGACTGATCTGAAATAGGAGAGCTCAAAAGCAATTCGACCTTAGACCAATTGCTTTTGCTTGTTTGTATCAGGTCTGAATCAGCACTTTTTATTCTATTAAATATTAATTCTATTCTATTAAAATTTTCATGGGTTGTGCCAGCTGTGGAAAGAAACCTTGAATTTTGGTTTTTGTGAAAGAAAGTAGTAAATGCTTCTCACTTTCTGATCTTCTTGTCATTTATCCACATGCAATTTTTATTTTATGGGTTAACATTGTAGTTGTATATAGTACCTGTCAACTGGATCAAACTGACCTCCAACCTATGTATAATCAGAACTGAACAGTAGGCTAGGACAGGACAGTCAAGAATCAGCAGAAATTTTATTTCAAAGTGAAGGAAATGGCTTGCAAGCAAGGAGGCAAGTCAGACACATGTTTAGGGCTCCTACCTGTGGGGGAACCCAAGGCAGAGAAGGCAAATCTCAACACATGTCAGTGGCTACGCAGTGAGCTGTAGCCCTGGCAATGAGTACTAACAGCAACAATGAGACAGGTTGGATTCATGACCAGAAGATGGGTGCTTGTCCGAGCTTTCTGAGCTCAGAAGTGATACACTAATTATGAGATCATCCAGAGAGCAGGCGCAAAGGATTGTTGTTACGCCAAGCTCAGGGCACAAGCTTGCTTGCTGGACCATAGCTCTGGAAAACAAAGTATCTCCTAGTAGTATCTTGACATAAGCTTAGAACTTCAGGTGGTATACAACTGGTTTCTTGGTAGGAATAATGTCGGTCATATTATAAAAGGATTAGGAAAGGGAGAAGGGAAAGAAAGAACCATTTATATTGTGCTTTACTATGGCCCCAGAACTGTGCTAAGGACTGTATAAATATCTCATTTAGTTAATCTTATGTCTGATTTCAGGGGATGACAGGAGAAAATGACAATTATATATAGA